>NC_142026.1:42403788-42671288 GCF_982192425.1 Myodes glareolus | reverse complement strand
GAACTTTGCTCTCTGGAAAACTTTGGGGCCATTTATTTTCTGGGTTTTGCTTCATGTGATCATCCCAAGTAGAAGTCCCTGTTCTGTAAGCAAGATTGACGATGGTATTTATAAACTTGCATGCATAGTGAAGAATGTTTGTGTCATGTGGACAACTAGAAGAAAGGGATTACTTCTAACTTTCTGCATGGAGGCAATAAGAATTTAGACTTTTAATGTTTGGCTGGGTATAGTTAAGCACTTTGATACCATCCCCATTATAGTATAGTTTGTAGCACATTTTATGAAGAGAGAAAGTAGCTATATCTTCTTCACCACATCTTACCATTCCTGGCCTTCATCAGACTGAACTGAGGGGTAGAAAAAGTTTCTTTTTTGTAATGCCAAAGATTCTTGCTGTTCATGAAAAATATTAGCAGATTTTCTTGTTGTTTCATCACTTTCTATCTTCCCTGAGGACAGTTTCCGCAGACTTTCATTATCATGTTTGGTCTTGCCTTCATAATGCTATTATAGAAGTGGAACACCAAGCATTTAATTTCTAAACATACTTTTATTAATCTTGTTTCACTAATATTAATAACAATGTCCTTCTTCAGTAATGTGAGATAAATGAAGTATAA
Organism: Myodes glareolus; assembly: GCF_982192425.1. Classification (NCBI taxonomy): domain Eukaryota; kingdom Metazoa; phylum Chordata; class Mammalia; order Rodentia; family Cricetidae; genus Myodes; species Myodes glareolus. The sequence goes on along the minus strand of NC_142026.1, from coordinate 42,670,665 downwards.
CTGCAAAAGTTCAGAAGCATTTTAAAATGCTAATTATATTACTCTTCATCAAAAGATAAAGGGAAATGAAAGTTATTATAACACTTTAATCTATTTTATTATTGCCAGCAATTGAGTCGCATATTTACAAATCTCATTTATAGGTAGGTTCTGCAGTAAATCCCAGATCATGCTTTATTTGGTGTTTGTTATAATTTGAACAAATGACAATGCCAAATACTTTGACTCCTGTGCTCTCCAAAAACAAAATGAATACATTTTTGCTTGTTTGTTTCGAAAACAAAGTGCATCATTCTCTCTCTCTCTCTCTCATCTCAACTTTTGCTTTATTGCTAAAATACATTAAAACAGGAACAGCTTCAAATTCTCAGAATATTTCCTTTTCCAAATTTCTTCAAAACTCCCAGAGATCTGAAGACTTAGAAGAAGAAGATGCCTTTTGTAATTCTTCAAAACTTGAATGAAGCTTGCACCAATGGCACAATGGAAATTCCATGAAAGAACAGGGAAACAAACTCACTCGTGCTTGAAGGACAGAAAGTGAATTTCTCTCAAGAAGATTACTTTAATATTCTTAATATGTTTTATTATAGTAATGGGTTGATTCACTGCTAATATCCGGACTAGCACAGTTGTTTAAGACTGATAATACATTGACAGAATCGTATGGTGATTCTTGGGATGGGGTATCAGTACTGGGGACAGGTGCCAGAGCCCAACTGTTCTCCAGAGCCACATCCCAAGTGCAAAAGCACATTTTAATGAAGGACCTTGAACACCATTACGAAAGGTGTCAAAACATTTAGAAGATCATTAGCAATCATAACTGTGTTTTGACTTAAGAGGCTAGACATCTGAGCTCTACCAAACAATGTTTGGCTATTACGTGTTATCTATTGAAATTGAATGTAGAGGACTATTAGGAGAGTTTTAGAAGAACCCTGAATTTACATTCTTTTTTTCTCTTAATGTAGCAAAGAATGTCCCAATTTAGGAAATTCCTAATCCAGTATTTTGGTGGGAAGCATTTCAATTCTCAGTGATAGAATTTACCATTCTGGTTGAAATTTATCCCAGAGTCCCACATCAAAAGTTAAAATAATTTGAGACTATTTCCCATCAAATCAAGCACAAGCAGTTTGTCTTGAATTCTACTTAGGTTTTTAAGACCTTATGAAGTATACCGATTGGATATTAACTGTAAAATAGAGGATAATCATGATACAATCCACAGATGCAAAAAGGTTAAGTAGTAAAGGGGATATTTGTAGCTGCCAAGGTTTTTCCCTTCTCCTCCGGCTCCCTGGAGACTCTGCACTAGCTCTGGCTTGAGGGTATAACCTAGCAAGAACCTGGTTCTCTTTGTTATGGTGATTCCACTTGTATTCAAGGTCTTAGCAGAGGGCCGATAGCCTGCCTCCCCTAGCTGACCCTGCCCGAGGGGCCAGGAAGCTTTCATCTTCTTCTCCTGCTCCTGGATGGGAGGAGGCCTTGCATTTTCGATCCTTCTAGCCCACTGGTATATATACCCTACTTGAGTTTAATAAAGTTGCCATTTACTCTGGTAAATGAGCAAAGGTCTCTTATGTGTGTCTCTTTTCCAACTCTCAGGACAATCGTCCATTCTCGTGGGCTCGAGTTCGGGAAAACGCGCAGCCTGAACCGGGTGTGGGTATCCATTGGGAAGTGCAGACTCTTACAGATATTATTGCTTTTTATAACATTATGTTTAGGATGTAGCTCTGAGAAACAGGTGGACTCTGAGGCATGTCCTCAGCACTGATACCCCAACCTGGGAATCATCATAGTATTCTGTCAGGCTAAAGAGGAAAGCATGCATGTTCCTAGAGAGGGGAAAAAATAAATTTCACAAATGAACTAGAGGCAGGTGGGGTTGGGAACAGAAGGAATCAGAATATGGGTGGGAGGACAAATTATTGGGCAAGGTGACTGGAAGTGGGCAACATTCGGAAGTGAAATGAAAATTTAGTGAAATGGACATTCCCAAGAATCTACAAGGGTGAGCCTAGGAAAGATTCCTAGTAAAGGAGAATTGAAGCCTGAATTGATCATCTTCTGTAATCAGACAAGGCTTTCAGTAGTGGAACTGGTACCTCAACCCAATCATAAAACCACCTATCTACAGTTTATCCCAACTTCAAGATGTGCTGGAATAAAGAGTGAGCTGAGTTTGTGGAAGTGGTCAGCTAGTGACTGGCCCAACCTGACCACTGCAGAAAGCATGACTGTGCAACTTCACTGATAATGACTTACTCAAAGAAAATATATTTTAAGTAAAAATTAACACAGTAGTTATGATGATTCTATGCTGGTAACTATTTGCTATACCCATAAGGATACTGACACACAGTTCAGATATAAAGTGACAGATGTACCTCCAAAATAACTGTTACATGTGGAACAGTATAGTAAATTCCTGAAAGAGAGAAAACTCTCAGTTTGAAAAGTGAACCCTTGGAGATGGTGTTGCAGTGAGTTGGTGCAGTATCTGCCTAGAAGGTGTGAAGTTTTCCTTCCTAACATCTAACATGGTAGCAGATTTTTTAAATTCAAGCTCATGGGCTATGAAAGAAGGAAGATTCAAATTCAAGTTTTTCCTTAAAGGCATAGTGAACTCATAACATGAGACCCCAACTAAGAGTAGGAGAAAGATGGAGGTAGAAAAAGACGTGGTGTGTGTGTGTGTGTGTGTGTGTGTGTGTGTGTGTGTGTGCATGTGTGTGAGAGAGAGGGAGAGAGAGAGAGGAAGAATATAAAAAGTCGCACTAGACAAATATTTAATGGACAGGACAGGGAAGTCAGGCACCTTTTTATATTATTAATCATGTAGGTTCATTTTTTAAAATTGTTTATTTATTAAAAAATAATTTAATGATTTATTCAATGCAGATTATTTATAAGTTTGTTGTAAAGAATCATAGTGATACACTCATGTAAGCAAATATTTCAAAAATTATAACATGAAAACTACCACATTTAACTTGAAAGACAAATTACAGGATAAGAAGTTCTTTAGAAAGAATGGTAAGTGCATGTTTCTCTCTATGATTAAATAGTTCTAAAAGCTTTCCTAAATGAATTAACTCATAAATCTAATGCATTTACTAAACTGTTTTGGAAATGACAGTTAATTCTCCTAGACAAATTAAGGCATATGTTGCCTTTCATTTTTGGTCAGTTATTGAATCATTGGAGATGAAACTCTTTGTATTTTTTCCATGTTTTATCTGAAGTCATTATTCAAAAATCTTGGATAAATTATTATCTGAAGCCATATAATTAAGCAAACTAGCTTTTCACATTTCTCCACAAAATAACAGTTTTGGAGAAGGTTTGATTAAAGACAAGTATAAGCCATTTGTCTGTATACTATATACCTGAACTGTGTAAAGGTCCATGTTTATAACATAAATTTATTGATGAAATCATGCAAATCTGTAAGAATTTTTTTTCAATCTTAATGTGCATCACTACTTTAGAATTCACGAATTAAAGTGTCCTATTTAGGTTCAAAATTCTAGTAAGATAATAAAGAAGATTTCAAGCGGTGATTACTGACTTAAGCTTCACTTTTTCTTCTTTCATCAGTATTATATCATTTCTACAATTAAACTGGTTCTAATTTAGCCCTGAAAAATGCATGCATACACACACACATACACACACACTATTTAAATAACCTTTAAGTATAATCACATGTGATTTTTCCTAACAACATTTTCTTATCAATTTTAACATGACCAAATAATTGTTTAGCACCTATAAAGTGCGAGATTAAAATTAGCTAGTATCAAGAACATAGGGGAGAAATATATATCAATATATGGACATATTCATACCCATACACATTAATGCAAATGTGGCTGAATATACAACTCTTGCTAAGCACAAGTAAGTAAATGTTCAATATTTTCTCCCACTGATTTTCTTTTACCCCGTGCATTTCTTTTGAATAAGAATAAAACAGAAAACATCTTCATAAGAAGACATTTTAAGTAATATAAAAGAAAAAGTGAAGAAATAAGGCAGAAGAATCCAAAAAGTTGTTTTTTTCCTGTCCTACCTGAGCATTGTTGTCAGCCTGTCCCTCAGTAATTAGGTCCAAGTCTCTCCATTATTACTTTGCCAGAATTGGAATGTTCTATACTAATATACATACATTACCTTAACTGTATTTGTTTTTCTTACTGGTTTTACTTTCCACAGAAAACAGTGGCAATGCCAGAATAATTTCAATATCACCTTAGTAACTCTCTACGTTTAAATGAAAAGAATTAAACAAAACTAGTCAAAAGACAGCCTTGCATATGTACATGTATCTATGTAACTCTGAGACAGCTTTGTGTGTGTACATGCATCTGTGTAACACTGAGACAGATTGCATGTGCAAAACGGAAAACTGCTGCAACATATCAAATGTTTCTATACATTCCCAATGCCTTGCAGCTGTGAAAATACAGCTATAACTAATTACCATGCAGATATTTGAAATGTTGCTTATGTATGTGGGATGTTCACCAAAATCATCATTGTTTTTGTTAAAGCAGACATCATGACTGAGTAAAGGAAATGTCATGTTTTGATGAACACTCTGTTTGTCCGAAAATACATGCTACGCTCCTGGATAGAGCACTTAGAGGGTTGAACTTTTAATCATAAAACAAATACACTTAAATTACTGAGACTTTGCCTTCTTCCTTTCTGTGTTGGAAGGTTTCCATAACCAAGCTTGCACGTGAAGACCTCACAACTAGGATCAGCTTTCTGCAGGGACTTTTCTGGAAATTCTACAAAGAATAAAAACATAGCTTGCCATTTATGGTGCTGGATCTTACTTTCTAGTTTGCAAGCAGATGGAATAAAAGTGAAGTGAACTGTAAGTTCCTCTGTAGTATACAAAGCAACATTTCAAATACAATTAGTCATATCCACTTACCAAATTCTCTTTAGTTTGAAAAATATTATTGTTGAGACAAAGGAATTTTTAAAAAAGCCAGAATGTGGATTTGGCTGGTTTTAAATGGTAAAATTTTAGTAGCTAGTACCACATCCCTCATACAATCAACATTAAATGATGAGCCAAGGGGCTAAGTACTGCCAAAGTCTTCTTAATCTGTATGAAGAAAAAGAAAGAGGGCAAGGGTCAATTATAGTATGAAGCCAGAAACATGATTTTTTTACTTCAAGGAGAAAAATACAATTGTTTAAAAATAATCATGACTCTTTCAAATTATGAATTGTGTGCACACACATGTGCACGCACACGCACACACACACAATCAAACACACACACACACACACACACACACACACACACACACACACACATGTATTTGTCAATTACTTAGCCTTTAACGGCCAAGCCATCTCTGCAAGTTTGAGAAGCCCTCTCTAAGACATTTGACAGGATTGTCCAAGAACTCCCAGACCATTGAATCATATTGCTATTGCCTTCAGAAATAGAAGTAACTATTTATACCATTCACTTCAAACATAGGTACCACAGCCTCTGGGCTCAAACTACAAGTCGAAGTGGAGAAATAGTCATCCCTAGGGAAGAACACATAGCAATTTGTTGTTCAATTCTGAATGGTCCTCCCAGAATATATATAGATTCAGGAAATATGATATAGCCTAATCAGCCTAGTTTTATATATTTATAAATAATACGTAAGTAACAACAATTAATAAGAAAGAGTTCCTGAATTATAACTAAAGCAAGTAGGAGGGTTTAGTGGGATGAAAAGGAAGGGTAAATAATAAAATTACACTATAATTTAAAAAATTAAAAAGTGTGCTTAAAAAGCAATTTTGTAAGTTGCATATATGCAAATGTTATACATACACATATTTAATGCACTATACAGAGTATATTAAAATATAGTGTACATATTATAATACTATTTATTACATGTTGTATTTAATATATGTAATATATGCTATACAAATTAGATATATGTAGAAGGAAGGAGAGAGAGAGATTTATTTGGAAGTTGAATTGGAATTACCCTATACAGGGGATAGTGATCCAATCATTATCTGTAGAATATCAACATAAATTCAGTTTCAGGCATGGTTATTTACTTTTGAGGTGTTCATTTGAATATGCAAGAGATTCACAAAACAAAGAGGTTATTGATACGACTCCTGGTCGCCTACATGAACTCGAATGTAAGGCCCTATGGTTGATAACAACACACAGTTTAATAACAGAACTTGGAGAAATCAAGTTGGTATAATCTGCAAACGTTTTCTCTGATAGATAACTCTTTCACAATGTTGGAAGATACGCTGGAAGAGGGCAAAGTCTTCAACAGTCCTTCTCATCTGTAAATATTGTGAACTCCTTAATGACTGACCTATTATAATAATATATGTCTCATGTTACAAGAATAATCCAATAACTTGGAGCTAACCAACAACTGTCTTATTGGACTCAGAGCCCACTCAGTGAGGAAAGCTAATGCCTGGTACTTGAACTCTAGCCAAGAATTCATGGATGAAGAGGCCATGGACTATAAGAGATCCTGATACTACCATTTTTATAAATTGTAAGACTTTTAAGATGCCTTGTAAATATTTACCATAGATTAGTATAGCACTCATCCCTCATTAAAGAAGCTTCCATTATAGAGAATCGCAACTACACAATTAAAATAAGTGAGTGAAAAATGCTCATTCCTAAATGCAGCACACGCCCTACAAAAATGGCTCAAAGAATATATTAGAAAGGGGATAGAAAGATTATGAATCAGTCTCTTTGGTACATAGCAGAAACATCGCATCCATAAGCTCTCAACATTGTTGTTCTCCTGCACAACCCCAGCCCAAGATCCCACCAATCAACATTTCAGAAGGACAAGGACAAGCTCATAAATCTCTTATATAGCTTATATAGCTCATATAGTTCAGCCACTAGGCAAAGAACTATAGTCATAGAAAAGCTATAAGGGGCAGGAAGGGAAATTTCATCAGAATTCCCAAGCCCAAGTGACCAGAATTACATTCATATTAATACATGCATCCCAAACTGAACTCTCTCTCCCTTTCTCACTATATGATAGAGGGATGAAAGTGAACATGAAAAGGGTTTAATTGTTTTATAACTGAAAAAAATAAAAAGATTGCTGGAAAATGTATATAATAATCTTTCTTTAACATACATACATACACAATAGAGCATATATTATATTTCTGTAATTTTATTAGAATTGCTCCACATAGGTGGTAGTACCCCCCACATTAAATGTAGAATATGAACAGCAAACACAGTGTCAGGTATGGAACATTTCTCTTTAAGATGCATGCAAAGTGTGTATACATTCATATATGTCTATATGTAAATATATATGTATATATGAATGTATACACACGTACACATGCACATATATATATATATAGCATGAGTTCGAAACTGATGCTATAATATGTTAGAGGTGAAACAAAAGGTGGCTATGATGAAATGGTTTTGTATTCATTTGTACTCATATATGAAATCACAAAATTATAATAATTATATTTAACTATAAAAATGTGATGAAAACATTTCAGCATTTATAGAGTTGTTGTTAATAACACATAGATACAGTATTTAAATTTAATGCAGTATTTGGAGAAAAAACCTTAATCTACTGTCTATAATATTATAAAATGATACATAATTTTTATAAAGTTAATATAAATCTGTTATGTCCAAAGAAGAACACAAGGCTCAACACTTAAATATTACCCCTTTTTATTATTCAAATAAAGGTTGTATAAAATATAAAAAGTTAGGAAGATTTTAGTTTCTTCATTACAGATTTTCTAAAATAACATGTAATAAACCACTAAAACTTATAATCACTTTTGTAATTTTAGTTGTCTAAATTTCCATTTATACTCATAGAGAAACATATTCAAGATTAAAAATAAAATGAAGCCATATATGTATATTTTTTCCTATTGGAGTATATACATATATCTATTATATTGGAATATATATATATATATTCATATTCATTCCAATAAAAAGATTCTGGGTTAAATTAAATATAGCTATCAATTGGGAAATGATTATATTTGACTTATACTTCAATAAATATTTTATTAATTAATAAGGAGGTGAACTGTACATATTTAAAAAGTTAGAGATTGTAACGTAAGTATGTGGCATAATATTATTCCCAAAGCAGTAGTTGTTTGCACTTTGAAACTAAAATGTTATGTTAAAAACTATGTAGTAAAGTTCTCTTTTTTTTTTTATTTCTGGTCGTCAAATGGTCTATAGTGGTCTTGCAGTATTGTAGATTTTGAAGAAACATGTGTACGGTAATAATGAACAGAAGCAAATGGCTTCATCTGAGTTTTAGTTTAGAAAGCCTGTACTTGTTGCTGGGTGTACAGAGAGGTCAGGCACAGCACTGGTTATTCATGAGCCATTAGGAGAATGACTTTTATACCATCATGCTGGGCGTCCAGTCCTCAGCGTACTCGCATCTCTGCTATTTAAAACGAGTTACTCCCTTCACATAGAAATCGATCTCTGTTGTAAATATAAATAACAACATAAAATATCTCACAAATTAAGTATGGATTGTGTAAATAAATCCAGTGGATTTCTTCTTATAATGATGTTTAAAGTGTGAATGCTTTACTACAACACTACCTTTAGTATATAGATTAATGTAAAATATTTAAGCTACTTGAAGAAAGAATCCAGCATATACACCATCACTAGAGAGAAAACAGAGAAATTATGGAGGATATCTCTTTTTATTTCTAGAGATGTTAAAATCCACAGTTTCATTACAACCTACCTACCACTATAAGAACTGTGTATTCTGACAGGTGTAAGATGGTATCTCAAAGTTGTTTTGATTTGCATTTCCCTGATCACTAGGGAGGTTGAGCATGACCTTAAGTGCCTTTTGGCCATTCGAAGTTCTTCTGTTGTGAATTCTCTGTTCAGTTCAGTACCCCATTTTTTAATTGGGTTAATTAGAGTCTTAATGTCTAGTTTCTTGAGCTCTTTGTATATTTGGAGATCAGACCTTTGTCTGATGAGGGGTTGGTGAAGATCTTCTCCCAGTCTGAAGGTAGTCTTTTTGTCTTACTGACAGTGCCCTTTGCTTTACAGAAGCTTCTCAGTTTCAGGAGGTCCCATTTATTCATTGATTCTTTTATTGTCTGTGCTACTGGGGTTCTACTTAGGAAGTGGCCTCCTGTGCCTATATCTTGTAGACTACGTCCCACTTTCTCTTCTATCAGGTTCAAAGTGGTCGGATTAATGTTGAGGTCTTTAATCCATTTGGACCTGAGTTTTGTGCATGGTGATAGATATGGATCTACTTTCATTCTTCTACAGGTTGACATCCAGTTATGCCAGCACCATTTGTTAAAGATGTGTGAGATAGTTCATGTATTTCAGCAGAATTTGTTATGCATCTTTATCAAGAAATACAGATACCAATTGGTATTGCTGGAAGGGGTTTGGTTTGAGGCATACTTGGAGTCTTTGTGGCTTAAGTATTCTAAATATTCTAAAGATACACTATGTAATCAGAAATCAAGATGGGCTGAGAGTATATGTTATTTATCTAAAATGCAGAAAGGCTTGAGTTTTTACCATCACCACACACTGAAGAAGAGTAAATAGATAAATATTGTATCAAGTATTTTTAGTAGTTGACTGCAACAATTTGAATGATTTCTTTAGGGATGTTAGATGGAATGAAATGATTATAAATGTAAGGAAGAAAACTTAACAACGGGAATTCGTTGACATCAGGACTGCATAATAGTGTCCAACACTTATTCAACCCTAACATTTTGTGAAAGAGAGTGAATGAGAATATGGCCATAATTAAGGAAGAATGATTGACTTTTTATTTAAATCATCACTGTGTGACAAAAATTTATTATGAACATTTGGCATTGACTTCTGTGAGGAAATGAGCTAAATAATGTTTATCTGCCTATCCAGAGCTTTACACACAACACTAAGGTTGTCCTCATACATTCATTGCTTGAGTTTAGAATGAAGAAGTGTGTGTTTATGTGTGTCGTGTGTGTGTGTGTGTGTGTGTACATGTGTGTGGGAGGTGTGGGGGTGTTCATACACAGAAAAAGATGCCTTACTAAATGCAGGAACCAGCAACTTTTAAAGGGGGAGAAAAAGAAGGAAAGCAGATGAAATTGGAACCTAGCCCTTTAAACAGCCTCTTTGAAAGTTCTAATTCATTCTGCAGTGCGCTCACTGTTCTATCACAAAGCAGAGCTGAGAAAACAAACACACTAAGATTAATGAAATAGTGAGTGCAGTGTACAGGAAATGAATCCAAAAGAAGTATTTTCCTTCATTACCATCCATTATCTGGAAAGGGTCATGATTTTTTTCCCTAGGGTAAAAGGTACAAAGTAATAAAGAATAAAGTATTTCTTCAACACGGCAATATTTCTATGCATCAGACCTCCTATCTACCTATCATTTGTCCCTTTCTATCTTCTATCTCTCCACCAACTATCTATCTTCTATCTATCTATCTATCTATCTATCTATCTATCTATCTATCATCTATCATCTATCATCTATCTATCTATCATCTATCTATCTATCATCTATCTATCTATCTATCTATCTATCTATCTATCTATCTATCTATCTATCTTTCTATCTATCATCTATCTATCATCTATCTATCTATCTATCTATCTATCTATCTATCTATCTATCTATCTCACCATCTATCATCTATCTGTCATCTGCGTGTCTCCTAATTCCAAGAACATTTCACACATTCATTGCTGAATTTCCTTCAGTTAGCAACAAACTGGGGGGGGGGAGGTGATGGTGGGAGCTAAACAGAAACCATGTTGAAAAAAGAAAGACATACAGGAAGATTCTTCTCTTAGGCTTCATCTATTAGCTAAGTTTATATTGGCACTTTCTGGAACAACTTATATTTATAACTTGGCTCCTTCTCATGTACTCCAAAATAAGAATTGCTAATGTAAGAAAGCAAATATGCATCAGAAAATCTGACTTTCTCAAATCCAGATCTAATCATATAATACTTAATGAACTTAAAATATTGCCCTACTATTCAGAAGTTTTCAGGGAAAACTAATCGTATTTTTCATAATGTTTGAAAGTCAAAGCTGCCAATTTGATGAACTTCATTGTTTAAATTCTTTTGTATTTTCCTTATTTGGGAGAAGTTTAACAGAAGCCTTCCAAAAAATATGCAAGGTCTCTGTCACTGAATGACATCCCAGTCCCTTTAATTGAAAAATTTGTCCTTCAAATTTTACCTTCCTTCACAATTTGCATAACTGAAGATGATGAAACATTATTAAACTATCCAGTAGATCTTATTTAAAGTTTTTAAACTGAATCCAAAAGAAAAGAAAATGTTAGATTCCCCTTTGGAGTATTTTGCATTTGGCATCAAAATTTCAAAAAGATTGCCACAGTCTCATTCATTAAGCTCAGTTGTTCTGCTTTACTTTTCCCGTGGGCAAGCCCTAAAGAGGGCTGTGTTCTTGTTTGTTGTTTTTTCTGCCTCCTTCTGAAGCTCCACACCTGAGAACTTGTGGAAAAATTTCTTCATCTGCTCATTGTTCACCGTTCTTGTCCCGTTTGCTTACGGGGTAAGGACTAGTTTTCTTTATTATTATTTTCAAAATTTTAAATATAAAATTATTGTTTTGTAAAAAAAGAAAAGAAAGTTTTAGTTAACAGTGTGTGTTGTCTTTCTGTCAGTCTTATGCTGAATCTTATCTTCAATTTTGAAACATTGCAATTGGGACACTGGCAAATTCTTTTATATATTGCTAATAATTTTAATTCAGAGTTTAAGTCTCAATTTTTAAAGATTTCATCTGACTTTAATTTCAATAACGTTGTGCTTTATTCAGATGACTGGAAAGACGAAGCTTGTTTTGTGTGATGATTTGGGTCTGGGTGGCTGGGAAACAAAAGCGCAAAATCCATTTACAAATTTCTTTTTTTAAAATTTTTATTTTATTTATTAAAAATTTCCACCTCCTCCACTCCTCCCATTTTCCTCCCACTCTCTCCACTCCCCTTCCCCTGCCCCCCTTCCTCTCCAGTCAGTCTTCCTCTCCAGTAAGAGAAGTCAGGGTGCCCTGCCCTGTGGGAAGTCCAAGACCCTCCCCCCTCCGTCCAGGTCTAGGAAGGTGAGCATCTAAACAGACTAGGCTCCCAAAAAGCCACTCCATGCAGTAGAATCAAAACCCAATGCCATTATCATTGGCTTCTCAGTCAGCACACATTGTCAGCCTCATTCAGAGAGTCCGGTCTGAGCACAAGCTCATTCAGTCCCAGTCCAGCAGGCCTTGGTGAGCTTCCATTAGTTCAGTCCCACTGTCTCAGTGGGTGGACACACCCCTCGCGGTTCTGACTTCCTTGCTCATGTTCTCACTACTTCTGCTCTTCATCTGGACCTTGGGAGCTCAGTAAAGTGCTCCAATGTGGGTCTCTGTCTCTATCTCCATCCATTGCGGCATGAAGGTTCTATGGTGATATTCAAGATATTTATCAGTGTGGTTATGGGAGAAGGCCAGTTCACGCACCCTCTCCTCTGCTTCCCGAGGGCCTAGCTCTCTCTCTCTGGCTCTCTCTCTCTTTCTCTTTCTCTCTGTCTCTGTCTCTGTCTCTGTCTCTCTCTCAATTTATTCATTGAAGGTTGATTCTTCTCTCATATATTATTTCTGGGCTACAGTTAACCCTTCCTCCACCCTTCCCAGGGGCAGGTGTTGTGATTATTTTTCTACAACACTAGAGCCTGAGCTTATTTCTAGTACCGAAAAATAAATAATTTAATAAACAAAGAAAAAGTAAGTAATAAATAGGCGATTTTTTCATTTAATTTTGAGACGTATTTCCCCTCTGTACAGTATTAGTAGGTAGCTATATGTGGACTAGGAAAGTTATCTGACCATGAAGTAATTAAAACACTATCTCAAAGATGTACTATATTAGGTAGGAACAGCGATCACTGTTTATTTTCAAAAAATAAAAATATTTCAAAAGACCTACTCTTACAAATCCCATAAAACTAATTCATAATGTTAACCTAATACAGGAAGTATATCCAACTTGAGTATATTATTCCATAATTTAAAAAAACTTCAAATATGTGAAAATTAGACAAAAAAATGCTTATAAAGGAATGCTCATAAACTTGTCTTACAAAATGTTAAGAGAATCAGCAGTATGATGTCATTAGACATTCAGCTCTTTTGAAAGAATATCATACCCTAATATTAGTCACTTGGTTCCAATTAAGTGAAACACAAGTGGAAAGATGATTTATTTGACTATAGCATGAACTGTTTGAACAAACCAAATGTGTCTTAACTGTTCCGGTAAGAATGCAGATGAACTGTTTCCTGGAGTAGTAGTAGACAACAAAGAACCATGGGAATTAAATATAGTTTGCCCTAAATAATTCTATGTCTTTGGAGAAAGTACTTTACTTTTCAAAAAGCTATTGCCATCCTCTGTAAAAAGGAAAATGAAAGCATATGACGATAACTAAAAGCCTTAGAAGAGAAATGTTCTTAGAAAGAGCATGAAATTAGAATGCTAGTCAGTGGTAAAGCACTTACCTTGCATGGGCAAAACTCTGGGTTTCCTCCTACATAAATCTTTTTAAAGAAATGATAAGAAGGACAACCAAAGCATGTTCGTTGGTCCACTTATATTATCTAAATTTCAGTAGTCACTTTTGAAGTGTTCTTGTTCTCACCTAACCTGTTACTAAAGGTGCTGCAGCTGGTGGCTAAGGCTACATTTCAGAGTAGAAAATGCTACCTTTGTAATCTAACAAAATGAGCTAATTACTTACAAATTAAAATAGTCAGACATAGCTGTAGGTCTAGCCTTCAGCTCCACTTTTAAATGCCTTTAAAAATGTGACATAAAGTTAGTGGGATGAATTTTATGGTCCCATAATGATCTCTGAACACAGAATTTTTTTTAAAAGAAAAGTATGCACAGATTTGCTATAGCAAGATAAAGTTTATTCTCAGAATCAATGTAGCTGAAAGTTGCTTTTCAAATAATGACTTTGAGCTGGAGTGAATAAGAGGTATGAAAAAAACTGGTCCTTACCTCACTCTTTCGTCTTATGAGTGAAGGAAAGAATATAGCTGACTCGGATAAAGTATATGCTTTTCACAACCACCTAGATAGATTAACTTCTTTTCAAGTTGTTTCATTTGGATAACTCAGTGAACACCTCATACATGAAACTTGCCTTTTCATATAATTGGATCCTGATGATGTATTAGTTTGGTGTATCTCTGTTCCTTCCTTCCTAAATCAAAGAATGGAGAGGTTGTAATGATGGTATTAGGGGAAAGAACTCTACCAAAACAGTTAGAAATGCTTTTCTTAACGTGACACAACCAAGATGTTCCATTTTACTTAGAGATATGTCAGTCAGTAACTAATAACAGTCAAAAAGCTCCAGACCCCTGAATACTTAAATTCTCTGATATTTTGTGGATAGCAGAATATTGTTTGTCATATTTTACAGAATCTTCAATTCAACTTCATATAAAATTTCAATTTGTCATATTCCATCAGAGAAAAGACAAACAAGTTTGATTTATGGCTCTCCAAGATGTTGGGTTTTTTTTTTTTGCTATTTTTGCTTACATGAGAATAATGTTATGAAGAAGTTTAAATTAGTCATGAAAATTAGATTTATAACATAATGTTCTGTCTAAGGTACAGATCTATACTGTGAAATCTATAAAACAAATATAAAAATTGTGCTACCTACCATACAAAAACTACACATATCATAATTTTGTGAAAATTTCAATTCTTTTAGTTTTTATTTTACAGTATAACTTGTTTTGTGGTCTTTGAAGCAACTCAAATAGTACAAACATTATTGGGGTCAATGTCTCATGCAATATCAATATTTCAGTAAGTCCTCTTGCTATGTATAATTCTTGGTTTGTATTCTCCTGTGTTGGTTTCAGTTCTTAGAAATGTCTAAACATTCATACAAAATTACAACTTAGATAGTTTAGAAACAGACAGATAAATAGTATATGACAGATAAATGGGAGGTCAATAATAACCAGTTGATAGATAATATACAGAAGATAGATGATAGACAGATAGATGAAAAGTACATTTGTGGTAAATTCTCAGTCTCTTGGGACTGAGAATTTTATAGTTGAATTGTATCTTGCCTAGATTCTCATATATATATATATATATATATATATATATATATATATATATATATATTTGAATTTAAGATTATCTTGAAAGTATAAATCTAGATACCTCTATATGGATTTCCTCATTTTCATCATCAGAAGGGATTATAAGAACACGTTTCTATTGATATCAGAGAAGAACTTTAACTCTACAAGTTAGGAATAAGAATAGTAACACAGTGTAACACTGTGGGCATGATCTAGGTAATGGGTATAGAGTAAATCAAAGTCCAGATTTATATTTTTCAAAATTATTTCAAATCCTCTAAAATGTGAAATCTACAAAAAATTATTTTCCACAACACTTTTTTATTTTCTACAATTGTGATATTTTGTGATAATAAATATCTGAATTTAGTATGTTATGTTGCAAGAAATTCAAATTTGGGGTTATTGGAAGGCAATTTAGTTACCAGCATTTTTCCAGATATCCAAAACCCTGTGGATTACCTACATGTCCTCATTTTGAGAACCAGTTGGGCTGGGGATCATTATGTTCTGGGTAGATGGAAAGGGATAGTAGTGAATCATATAATGAGATTTTAGGCTTCTGGCAGAAATCAACATACAACTTCTGTGTGTATTTATGTAGTCATATGAAGTTTTTCATTTGAAAACAAGGAAGTGAGATATGATACAACTTTATTATAATCTCAAAAATAAAAGAATATTTAAAAGGGAAATATCATACCATAACCCACAACACTGTATGTATGAATAACCACACATATAGATAATATGAACTGAAGTATCTAATTTGTTTGGCTATGTAAACTTATTTAAATATGTCTACCCTAATATAGACATTTATATTATTTTATCATATGCATAACACCTTTTTATATTTTATTTATTTATTTATTATTGGGCTATATGTTTTTCTCCATTCCTCTCACTTCCTCCCCCTTTTCCCTTTTACCCATTCTAATAATCCCCATGCTCCCAATTTACTCAGGAGATCTTGTCTTTTTCTACATTCCATATAGATTACATCCATGTATGTCTCTTTTCAGGTCCTGTCTGTTGTCTAGGTTCTCTAGGATTGGGAATTTTAGGCTGGTTTGTCTTTGTTTTAAGTCTAAAAGTCACTTATGAGTGATTACATATGATAGTTGTCTTTCTGGGCCACAGTTACTTCACTCAATATGATGTTTTCTAGATACATCCATTTGCCTGCCAATTTCAAGATGTCATTATATTTTTCTGCTGTGTAGTACTCTATTGTGTAAATGTACCATGTTTTCCTCATCCATTCTTCAGTCAAGGGACATTCAGGCTATTTCCAGGTTCTGGCTATGACAAATGCTGATATGATCATAGTTCAGCACATGCCCTTGTGGTATGATTGAGCATCCTTTCGGTACATACCCAAAAGTAATACTTCTGGATATTTAGGTAGAATGTTTTCTAATTTACTAAGAAATCACCATATTAATTTTCAGGTGATGGTACCAATTTGCACTCCCACCAGCAATGGAGGAGAGTTCCCTTACTCCACATCCTCTCCAGCACAATATGTCATCAGTGTTTTTGATCTTGACCATTCTTTTGGTTTGTGTGTTTTTTGTTTGTTTGTTTGTTTAGTTTAGTTTTTTTTGTTTAGTTTTGTTTTTTCAAGACAGGGTTTCTCTGTTGCTTTGGAGTATGTCCTGGAACTAACTCTTGTAGACCAAGCTGGCCTTGAACTCAGAAAAATCAAGCACCATGACAAAGTAGACTTCATCCCAGAGATCCAGGGATGGTTCAATGTATGAAAATCTGTCAGTATAATCTACCAAATAAACAAACTGAAAAAAAAGATTACCCCATTAGATACCAAAAAAGGCTTCAACAAAATACAACATATCTTCATGATAAAGGTCTTGGAGAGAACAGAAATACAAACAACATACCTAAACATAATGAAGGCAATATACAGCAAGCCAACAGCCAACATCAAACTAAATGAAGAGAAACTCAAAGGGATACCACTGAAATCAGAACAAAACAAGGTTGTTCAGTCTCTCCATATTTATTCAGTATAGTACTTGAAATTCTTGCTAGAGCAGTAAGACAACAGAAGGAGATCAAGTGGATACGAATCAGAAAAGAAATCAAACTCTCACTATTTGATGATATATGATAGTTTACATAAGTAACCCCCAAAATTCTACCATGAAACATCTACAACTCATAAACACCTTCAGTAATATAGCATGATACAATATTACCTCAAAAAGAATTAGCCCTCCTTTATACAGATGACAAAAGGACCGAGAAAGAAATCAGAGAAGTATCACCCTTCACAGTAGCCACAAATAACAAAAACATCAGGAAGAAACTCTCACCGAACACGTAGAAGATGTGTATGCCAAGAACTTTAAATCTCTGAAGAAAGTAATTGAAAAAGATACCAGAAAAATGGAAAGATCTCCCATGCTCTTGGGTAGGTAAATTAACATAGTAAAAGTGGCAGTCTTACCAAAAGCAAACTATAGTTCCAGTGCAATGCCCATCAAAATTGCAGCAGACCTTGAAAATTTTCCACAGACTATGAAATAAAGCACCTATTATTTTATAAGAATGTATAATAAAATAAAGAATTTTTAGTCTTTCAGGGAACATTCATTTGTGTATATGTAAATTATAATGTATTGTCCTATATGCTTATTTTTTTACCGACTATATAAAATTACCTTTCAGGGCATTTAATTCTGGGAAAATGTCAAACCAGAACACTGTCCAGATCCTTGCAGAGTCGATTCTTAGTGCAGCTACTGCTAGCAGTAACACTTTCTGTCACGTACTAAAAATTGTATGGAAAAATTTTGTTATCTTTGTTGCCATAATCAATAAGAAATAGAGGTAATTTTAAACAGGCATTTATTGTTTACTTCTAAAGTTTAGTAAGATGTTAGGCCTATTTTATTAATTGATGTCTCCTTTTAAAAGTTCTCTCACCTAAACTAATTTGTACTAAGAATTATAAGCAATATAAACTGTTGATTTCCAACAGATACGTAAAGTTCCAATTTTGAAGACTGAAGTCATAGTCTGTTTTCTTTTAGAAATCTCAGGAGAAGGAAACTATAGTATATAGTATGTTTCTTTATTACTGTCATGTAGTAATAAAGAAGAGTCATTTCAAATTAAAATTTATTTAAAATCAATTTTAAAATTTGCTTCACAATTTGTCTTAGCTGCAATTTGAAACATTATAATTATAATAATGTTCTCATCAGGCTAAAAATATCTGAAGATATAATATGTAAGGCTGATAACAAAGGCAAGTATCTTCCCACATTGATTTGATTGGGTTTTGTTCATTATTCACTTATAAAACATTTTATTTTTCACCTTTGTTCCACTTCAAGCTAAGCTTTTAAAAGTACCATGTAAATCACTTTCTTCTAACAATTTTCTAGAGTCAGATGGGTATACAGAGAGTGGGAGGAGATGAAGAAGGTAAAACTGTGATCACGATAAGGTGTGTGGAAAAGTATACTTGCAATAGAAATAAATGAAATAAATTATTTCTCATATTTAAAATTCCTCTGCCACAGAAACATGTTGACTCTTAACTCTGTTTAATTGTTCTTTGAAAAATATCATACATGCATTCAGATTATCTTACCTCAACTTTGGTTTTTAAGCACTCCCACCCATCAAATCTGCTACTTTTCTTCAGCTCCTTTTATCTTGTTCATATCTTCTAGTTTGCTGTTCTGAGCAACGTGCCTTCAGAGTGACTATCTTTTGGAACTATTCATTGTAGTCTCAGTGGTGGGTTCCTAACTGAAGACCATGACTCCCCCTTCTCCAGAATTGGGTTCCTAACTGAAGACAATGCCTCCCCCTTCTCCAGAACTGGGAACCTAACAGAAGACTATGATTCCCCTTCTCCAGAATTAGTCAGTAGCATTGAGAGATAGAACCTGATAAAAAAGCTCCCACCCCTGATGGATTCTTCCAGTTCTAGCCTAGGGCAAGCCTATGTAACTAACAAAACTGCTCTGAGCTAATGATTATGATGGCTGTGTTATGCCCAGAAACATTTCACAGCTTTTTCCTTATCGTCTGGCTACCTGTTGGTCACATTATTTTCTGTCCCTTCTTCCACGTTGATCACTAAACTTGTCGTATGACTGTTCAAGCAGTCTTGGTAATATAACCAAAGGCCTCCATAACTTACTGACATTTTTGTGTGCATTTCTGCCTTATTCTAAGCTATAAAATTGAATCAGTTTAGATGTTCACCACATGAAGGATGAATAACGAAAATGTGGTATAGATATGGATTTTCTCCTCAGGGGTGAAAAAAAAAACAACGTAAAATCATGAATTTTTTGATGAATGGATTAAAGTAGAAAAAATTGTAAGGGATGAGAAAATAACGACACTGAAAAAGTAGTTCTGCATGTTCATTATCATAGGGAGATCCTAGTTGTGAATCTTTAGGCTTCAGCTGGAGACTCATTCAAAACCCTGCAATTAGAAAGTAGCTTTTTTTTTTTTTTTTGTGGAGATACCAAAAGAATGACTTTAAAGTAGAAGATGGGTGAAAGGACAGTAGAGGGTTGAAAGGATGAAGAAACTCACCAGGAGATGTTTGCAATGGATTAATGATACGAACAGTTGAGGAAGAATTAACCAAAATGTGTATGGAAAAAAAACTATATGGAAAACTATTATTTTATAAGTCAATCATAAAATGTTAAAAAAAAATAAGAGTTGCGAGAAAGACACCGCTATTGATAGATAATGGTCTTCCTCAAAGCTGTGGCTATTTTTTTAAAAAAATTAGGCTTTCAATAACAGATGTACCATATGTTAAATTCCTCTTTAAAAATTTCTGGTTCGGACCACTTCAGAAGCCATTCAGATAATAGAGGGTCTTTCCATTCCTCAAGTTTCCCATAGAAGTAGACAAAAATAGACTTCGTTGAAGATACCCACATCTTGCTTGCAAGATACAGAGATCTGAGCTGAGTCTGCCCTCAGGCTAACCTTGATAATGTCAGCAGGACTCACACAAGTTGCCACAGAAGAAAAAACACCACTATTCTCATCGAGCTGCAACCTTATGATCAGCTATATCAGTCTACCATGTTAACTGTTTGCACTGCTGTGATACTGACACCTCTGTACTAGTGTACTCAGGTGTACTGTACCTGAGTAACCAGCAGGTCTCTCACTACATTTGAAGCCCAATATTTAGCAGGAAATTCATGTGTGATACTTTAAACCATATCATGGCTGTGGAATATTTAAGCCTAAGGAAAAATTACTGTTTAGCTAAGTTGATATTGTACTAAATGACTCTCTGAATATTGCATTTATATCCATTGATAAATGCTATTCTCCCCCAAACTCCAAAAATACTTTTCTTCTAAAATGAATAATGGCAAATTGTAAAGATATTAGCAATGGGATAATATTGACAATTACTTATAATTTTAGTGATCAGGTATCTTATATATTTTTTCACATGATGATAGTGTATAAAAAGAAGAATTCTAACAGAATTTATAAAAGCTTCATTTATTTTGAATGTGGTGATGGCATTAGTGTTTTCAAGGTTATTTTCCATGGCATTTAGGACTTAATACAAAGAGATCTAGTTTAGAATAAAACTACATTATGTCCTTGAGACATTTTAGTTTTTGACACAAACCATTATTTTTTACGATGCTTTCTGAGACATGTTATAGATTAAAAAATACATAAGACTGTGACAAAACATAGACTGCTATTTTATCATTTGAAATTCTCTTGAAAGTCTACAATTTTAATGAAAATTTCTTGACTTTCTGAATTTTTTTTATTCCTTTAAAATAGCCTTCATATTCTCAGAACTGCATGGGAAGTACAGTAAAACAGCAGTCCCCTGGAGTTTGTAGGTACAGCCAAGTCAGAGTTGTTTTGGTTGTAGTGCTACATTTTCAGAAAAGAAAATGTAGTTGTATCAATAAGTTCCATAATAAATGTGCACTTGTAACTGGAACCAAAACTAGCAGAAAAAAAAAAAGATGGCACATGTTTTTTGTCTGCACTTTTTGTACATGTGACTACTCCCAAAATGTGCCTGTATCTTAAAGACTATGGGCTGATGGAGCTCCCACAACAAGAGAAACAAAGAAACAAACAAAAAATCAAAGAGAAAACAAAGAACTTTAATACCTTGCTCTCCTGAAAACAGCTATGCTGGAAATGTGTCCCTTCTATTTGTGTTCTTCCAGGAGTTGAAGCAGCAAGATGATCTTTCCAGATGTGATCTGCTAATTTTAGAGTTTCTCAAGTTTAGAAACACGAGCCAACATAATGGGTTTTCTTAATAAATTACATAGTCTTGATTATTCTATTTTAGTTAGAGGAAATGGAGTGGCATAATTACCTCATAACTCATTTTTTGCAAATTTCTATTTTTTACAGAGCAAACAGCAACCTCTATTGAGTTGTTTTAATGTTCATTGGTAACAATCTTAACAAAGTATTTTGTTCTCTCTAATATATCTGCTCATTAATATTCTGTTCATTCTACTTCATCAGCTTACTGCTACATTATCTATTCTATAATGGAATTAACTGATTGTAGTACAGAAAATGTGTGTGTGTGTGTGTGTGTGTGTGTGTAGACACATGTGCACACACATGCACACATACATGCACACAGATATTTAGCCCCATTTTAAGAAGTATATACGACTGACATTTACCAATTACCTTCTCATGAGTTATACATATTCCAGTAATAAAACTAAAAATCATGACCAACCACAAAATGTCTGTAATGAAATTGTAAAGTGCACTAGAATACAAAATAAAATCAAAATAAAGAGAAACCTTATACTGAAAATAATAGCATTTCTACATTTACTTCAAAAGTATTAGAAAAATAAGGATGTTGTAACAACATATACATTGATACTTATAGGTACCTTACTCCTCATTTTATAATATACAGAAGTCTGGTTAGATTACAGAAGCCATGTGTATGCACATTTTTAAAAAATGAAAACATGTACACAGATTTATTTGAGCATACATGAGCTGGACCATGTGCAAATTTCTGATGTACTTGCTTTTTATGCCCACTGTTTTACTCTCTTCCAAGTAGTCATGCATCAATGCCAGTTGCTATGTGACTTTATCACTTTTGTGTGGAAATCTGTATTTGCTTGTTTTCTGTCTTTATATACCAAGAAGTGTTATCTGTGTGAAGCATGAGAAATTACCCAAATTTTACTGAGCTGTTTATATGAATTAATGACTTAAAAGAATATGTAGACAATGATTAAGTGAAGCATGCTGATATTATTTAGTGGTTTCTTCTCGTTAAAGACTACTTACAGATGAGTTTGCAGGAAAATTTAGATAAGTCAATATATCTCGAAGCAGCGTAATTATAAGGAAATTCCAATTAAGTGTAAACATAGTTAAGTTGGTACAATATGGTGATTTTTGTCCATTGGTCAAGTCTCATATTTAAACATGTGTAAAAATAAAAAAATGCTGAGAAAAGGTTTGAGTAACAGTTTATTAATGCTGCAGAAACACTGGAGTATAGAAAAAAGATAACTCATGGTGAAAATGTTAAGAAAAAGTCAATGCAGTACATTTAGCTTGGTAATTTTTATGAACATACATATAGTTCAAAAGAATAAAATTATAAAGAAAATATCAACACTCATACACATTTACTAGCAACTATCTATATAAATGAAATGGAAACTCAATATATCATTGGGACTTAAATATTAAAATTTAGTAAAATTGGTCTACATTGTTTCTTTACTCTTATAAGAAAGCATAAATGCTTTTGAAGAATTCAGTATCAAGTACATTTAATCAAATATCAGGAAATACTTTACAAAGCATTGTAGAAATGCCCTGCCTTTGAAGGTCACAAAGTCAAAAGCTGTAAATGATTAATACACCCCATAATAATATTTGTATTGGACAGCAGAATAAGCTGGGACCAGCACCATGCTAGCTTCAGGGACTTTTCTCTGAACTTCATCCAAATGCACTCTCTAGCTTGGAGGTCCAGAGTGTGCTTAATTACTCTGTCTGACCCAGTCATACAGAGAAAAGACATCAATCTACCCAATTCAGTTCTCATTTACAGGAAGTTACAGGTATTATATACATTTTGAGCTAACAAAATGTCTACTACTGTATCTTACAACAAACACGAAAAAAGGTATATGATGTGGAAAGCATGATAAGAACAAGCCAGCATTTAAACCAACACTTTAAACCAGAAAATGTTACATTCTGACTCTAGAGAAGCAATGCACTGTAATAGAAATAAATATACAATGAAGAATCAAGAAATTTGACCTAGAATATAATATCTCTGTCACTGATTGTATAAGTGGACAAACTATTGAAGCCTTTAAGTATTAGTTCTCAAAAAAACAAAAACCTAAGACAAAAACAAACAAAATGCACAAACACTAGAAATGATCATAATAAAACCAAACGGGCATGTATCAACCAAGACATCTACAATATATTCTAAATTTCTTTTATGTCCAAATATATATACAAGATTGAGGCATTTTCTACCACATATGTGTGGATAAATATTTTAATATTCATACTATTTTCTCCTTTTTATGAAGTTAATTTTTTTCTAAATCTTCTGCCTATATCAGGTGTCAAAATGTATGTTATTCCTTGTTCTACTGGTATATATGCACACTTACGTCATATTGTTTCACTGGTAACCATGGAAGAAAACTACTGCCTTTATTGACAGATGAACCAAAGTAAATCAAGGTCAACAATAACAAAATTCTCCACAAAGAAGGATGGATATTTTAGTTGGCTTTTGGGTCAAATTTCCCTGCTTAAAATTTACTTTCTACGTAGATTTACTTGTACCAAGGCAGCATATGAAGATGCTAGCCTCAACTATGGGTTAAAGTGATTGTACTAGAGGTGAAGATATTTAATTTAGGGAGACAAGAAAGTATTGAACTTATATCTGTAGTGCCATTAATGCTATCCACTTATCCTATAGTTTCTGGTCATCTAGAAGAGTTTATTTGATGGAGAAGTCAATAAAATGGAAATGGCCCATTGTCTAAATAACCAGAGAAAGAAACCCTGTCTACCAGTTCTAACACTTCTACTGGATTTTTTTAATTAAATAAATTATATTTTTTAAGTCACTGAAATTGTGGAATTTATTAAGTCAACAAATATTACTTTAGCACATATGCTACTATGTTGATTAGATAATTCTAGCCTATGTAAACAGAATATTTATAACTGCCTATTGAAAACTTTCTATATCCTGATATGCCTCTCTGATGACACAACAATTCAAATCAGACTAAATCAAACCAAATTAGAAAAGTCCTGGTTTAATGATACAATGCTTCCAGATGGCACTCCAGGGCCTCAGAGAAGGGAAAGTCACATGTCTGTTTTGTGTGGGGGCAGCTTAAGTACCCTGTGAGAGTGGGCTTGAGCATCTCTGGGAAAGGGTCATTGTTTGACAGGCTTTCTGAGATGTAGCAGGGTTTGGAGAGAGATGGGAGAATATGCTTGGGATGGGTCTTCCACTGGAACATTCCAAACTCTTTGGATATATAGATGCCAGAAGCTGGGGTAAAGTTTTCATCAGAGCATCTAAGACTTGGTGTATAGACATAGGTTCATGTCAGGCTGCTTCCTGTGAGCATGAGTTACATGAAATAGGTTGGAGTCAAAGGGCTCACCCTTAGGAGGATGTGTGGGTGGAAAGGCAATAAGTTAATTGCCATTCTGGAGACCTCAGGCATTTGTTTCTTCAGGAAACAAAAAGTTAGGCTTTTCTAGATATATAGAGATTTAAAATGTTTTAGGAACTTAGGCTTTACTTGACAGTGAGACATGTCTGCTTCTGGCACCACCAATTACTTTGTAGAGGTTAATGGGAATTGAAGAAACTCATTATAGAATTTGATTTTAATGTGACAAGACTAACCATTTGGGCAAGAAACTGTTCTTGCCTGGATTGCTTAATGGTATGTTGTATAAAAGGGACATGCGAGGCTTACAGAAAAAAATGACTGCTGAGTTGTATAAAGAAGGTGAGACAATCCTTTAGGGTTCCTACTTTATAAAATGTCTGCCAGACACTATGCAGGACACAGAAGAAAGTGACTGATAAACTGTCAATATAGGTGAAGCAGTCTTTCAAATTTTCTGCTTCATGGTAAAGTTTGCCAGATACTATTGGCCTATAGGCTGAAGATGGATGCCATAATGTTATAAAAGAACTTTGTGTGACTATCCAGGCATCAAGATGTCTGTGTTAATTCTAGAACTTTGGTAGTTGCTTACCATGCACTTCCTGGTTACTTAGGTAATTTTATATACTTTTGCAATCTTTGAAGGGTTAAAGACAGTTACAGTTTTTCTTAGTTATTATAAAAGATAAATTAAATATAATAACTCTAGTTCCTGCTTGATAACTGTTTTGTATATATAATTTTACTATATTAAAGATAATACTTTTTCCTTTTTATTTAGATAGAAAAGGGGAGATTTGTGGGATGTCCTTCTGTATATGTGTTGCTTTATTGGTTAATGAGTAAAGTTCTTTTAGTCAATGACTTAGCAGAGCAAAGCCAGGCAGGAAATCTGAATAGAAATATATAGAGTTGGCTGAGTCAGGAAGACACCATGTAGAAGAAGAAGGACATGCCAGCTAGAACCTTACCAGTAGGCTACAGACTTGTGGTGATACACAGATTAATAGAGATGGGTTACTTTAAGAAATAAGAACTAGCTAGAAATATGAATGAACCATTGACCAAACATTGTTGGAATTAATATAGTTTTAGTGTGATTATTTGGGTATGGACAACTGGAAAACATAGCACTGTCTCCAACTACAAACTCGCATAAACAGACAAATAAAAATACAGTGTCAGTAATAAAATTTCTATTTAACAATTGCTTCCATATTGCAAAGCTTTCTGGTAATTTCTGTCAAAGCTATCTTTTTCCTCCACAAGTTTCTTGAAATACCTCACTGTTAACAAGATTATATTTCCTACTCCATCATTCCCTACAACTCCACCAAACTGTTCCCTCTTATTCTCATCCCATGTGCACAACAATAAACAATTGTGTAGTTGGTTTGTTTGAAGGGACCCTGAAAGTGGGAGCAGGATCTATCCTTGGTGCATGAGCTGGCTTTTTGGAGCCAATTCTCTCTATTCAACTTAATGTGCCATGTTTTGTTGACTCTCCATAGGAGGCCTTACCTTTCTAATGAGAAGGTTGGAGGTTATTTGTAGAGGAACAAGAGGAGGGGAGGGAGGAGTAACTATGATTGGCATGTAAAATGAATTAAAAAATTAAGAGAAAAATGAATATATTTCAACCTTTACTTACACGTTTTTGTATAAATTACTGTACTTTTCCATTGTTGTCTACATACAGTTATAGCTGATATGGTTGAATAGTGAGTAAAAGATTGTTTCTGGTTGCCAAGAACAGCCATTTCATTTCCAGAAAGCATTCTGCAGAACAAAAATATCAGCAACAAGGTGTGGTAGGAATGGCACAAAACATTCCTAAATGGTAAGATAAAGTCATAGTACATTGGAGCCTAAGGCACAGGGCCTCACTCCCACTAGATACTACATTTGCTCAATCCTTGCCAATTTTTCACACACCTGGTTTTAGTGTCTTAGATGTTCAAAGTCCCATCTGTACAGCGTAGCAAATTTTGATTCTAGCATACTGATTTTAGCATTTAAACTCTTCAATGCAATATCTTCAGCAGAATTAATTGTGTCTCTTCTTGAGTTTTATTAGAATAGACTCAAATTTATAACAGTAAACTTTCAATATGTTCTAGCACTTTAGGTGTATCTGTTTTGATTCCTCTATCACCCAGGATCAAGATACTATGTTCTACCTAAGTTTATCACGACGATAATTAAAGAACTGATTTGCAATTATACATAATGCAATATACATGGGTAAAGTCAATATGTTTATTAAAAAAAACTTACAGAATACCGTCTTACACGACATCCAGGAAAGAAGTCTAGTCACTGGAGCAAGAGAGAAAGAGCAGAGGGCTGTCGCTCCTTTTTAAAGAGAAAGAGACCACGCCCCAGTCGGCTGGTATCTCAATGGCTATTGGCTGAAAGAGCAGAAGGAGCTCCGGCAGCATGCAACAGTGCTTAAAGGAGAATCTGATAGTTCTTCAAGGGTTATTTAGGTGTGAATGGCCATAGCTTTTGTTTTTATTACATTCTAATTAATTAATTAATATCCAACCTTATAAAATATTTTTCAAATTATTGAACATACTTTAGTGTTAATTGAAATTCTATGGAAATACCATCTTCAAAGTGTATGTGTTTTAATGAAGCAAGCTTTTAAAGATAATTTGATACCTAGCAATTGTATTTCCTCTAATGTGTTTGTATGCTTTTATGCATTTATGTGCAACTAATATTTGAATTATATTATTAAGTACATAGCATAAAAATATAAAATCAGAAGAAATGTAGTTTGAAGAATTCTTTATAATTTAGTCACTATTAAAATTGAGTGAAATAAAATTGTGAATTGAATGCTATGATTGCCCTTTTATTTGAAAGTGATATTTAGTATGTGAAATTTTTTTCTTAAATTTAATACATGTGATGAATCACATCTCATTATTTATGAATTTCATTTCATTACATTACATTACAGCTTTTAACAAAGATCCCAGCTGTTGCAAAGAAGGTTAGGGATTTGATCTTCATAAGTGAAGTTAAAACTTGTATTAGATATTTGCAGATATGTTGATGTGTGTGTGTGTGTATGTGTGTACTTGAGTATGTGTGTATTATGAATGTGTGTATATGCATGTGTTTGTGTTTTTGTGTGTGGTTTACATGTGTGTGCATGTGTGTGTGTTTGTGTGTGTGTATGCAGAAAACTGTGTGTGTGTGTGTATGTGTGTGTGTGTGTGTGTGTGTAGGTTTGAAAGAGACACTGGCTGACTATGCTGGATAAAGCTGTCACATATTAAAAGATATGCTTTCAATTAAGAATAAAAATTATAACTGAGAAGGTGTTTAAGAATTTAAATTAATTAACTTTGATTGCAGTGTATTATTACTGTCAAATTTAAATAAATCTCAGTTCCATTTCCATATTTCAAATCAGGATTCAGCCTAAGAAATAGTAGTTGGTGCCTATGGCTAACACTGAAAATGTTATAAAAAGTTCTCATTTTATATTTCACGTCTGTTTTCTTCATATCAATGTGTCTAGATATGTTGTTTCTGATTGAACATATGGTACTCATTATTGAATTATTTTCCACTGCTGACAAAAGACATACTTTTATTTACAATAAAACCTATTCTTTCATCATTTCTTCTATTGTTGTAAAGAAAACTTCTTGAAACACCTCTCTTGAAAATATTATTTTGAGGTGTTGAGGCAAATATCAAAAATATAAAACAAAAACTTCCTATTAATTTGTAAATTTGCATAACTAATAGAACAGAATTTCAAAGGTGGCCATACATTTGATTCTCATATCAAATATTATTATTGAATTTTGTGTTTCATTAATAACCCTATTTTCACTTAAGATAAACATGACATTTATTCATTTGAAAAAACTATAAAACTTCTTATTAAATTTGATGATGTAAATATTACAATGAAAAAGTATATGATGTCAATAATATGGAAATGACAGAGAATCATTGTAGGTTACTGGGAGAGTATGCAAACAGGTCTGTAAAAATACTGACATATGCCATTGATATATCTATATGTGCATGTTTATATAAATTAATAAAAGTTATATATAAATGGATATATATAAAATATATGTGAAATACATATATTTTCATATATTTTATGAAAACGGTCTCGAAAGGCTTTGCACAATTTTTTTCTTATTTAGAGAATTTATAGAGTGTTTCAGTTCTGAGAGCAAAAACCAGGTTAATGTGCAGAATGTGAGTTCCAGTTCTCTTTCTTTATTAAAATGTTCAATATTCCCAATTCTGTAGTCATCCTTCTGCTTCATATTTGTGGTAAGGATGGTAGGGTAGAATTGATTCACTTGGATTTATTAATTCACCGTTTCATTCTTCTCTCCTAATGGTACATCTTGTATCACCTTTAAATCATAGATGACTCTTCCACATCATTCAAACAGAAACGTATAGACTATATATTAAGGTAGGCTTTCCAAATTCTGGGTCAGAATTACATAGTGAGAGATCACTATTCTTGTTAATGTAATTCCTGGGTAAAAATACTCCAGCAAGAGTAATTGCCTAGTTATTTTTTCCAGAGAAAATTGTAAATGCAGATTCAGCTTTCATTCTTACTGATAATTACAGTTATGGGATAAAGGGGAAGGTAAATTTTGAAAGAAATGGAAAAAATAGGTGGTGTATATGTATAATATAGTCTAAATAAGGATTTTCTAGGTTAAATGGGTGAAATTAGACGAAGATATGCCATACTCACTGGAAGGTCATGAGGGATTACAACAAAATCAGCTAAAACTTTAACTACATTCTGCTTTACCACTAAGCACTCCACCTGAAAAGATTCTAATTTTCTAAGCTGTGAAATGAGAAGATATTGCCATCAGAACAATTAAACTTTAGACAACTGATCACTGAATTCCCATGAACTGCCTTTATTGAAAAAAAAGCAAAAAACAAAAGAAAAACAAACAAATAAACAAAAAAACCTCTTATGGTTTCACTTGTAAAGGAGATTCAGTGGATAAGCTGAGGCTGAGTAGATGCCAGAAGCCAGCTCCCTGAGAGGACATACAAAGTCAGCATCATTGTTTGTTTTGTTACTAAGAGAGTCAGAGTCATTCTATATAGCAGTCAGGGAAAGCCCCCT
Organism: Myodes glareolus; assembly: GCF_982192425.1. Classification (NCBI taxonomy): domain Eukaryota; kingdom Metazoa; phylum Chordata; class Mammalia; order Rodentia; family Cricetidae; genus Myodes; species Myodes glareolus. The sequence continues at coordinate 42,640,524 of NC_142026.1, read as the reverse complement.
AAATAAACAAGCATACAAAATATTTATTCTCTCTCTCTCTTTTTCTCCCTCTTTCTCTCTGAGAGGGTATTTCTTTTGAACCATCTTATTTTGCCATAGAGTAGATTTCCATGTAGTAATGTGAAACATTGTATGGTAAAAAATGTCCTGGCAATAAACCTGGAGAAGTTATTCTTTGAGATCTGTATTAGTTTTAGGCATAAAATACCTATGAATAATGTGAATATTCATATGAATACCTATGAATAATGATATTTCTGATCAACATATGTTGAATTAAATATTCAGACATAGTCTTTCCTAAGGGTCCATACCCACCCCAAATCTATTTAAAATTATCTTTTTTATTGATGATTTTTAAAAATTTATTAGATTTTAAAAATAAATACCAATCCAAATCCTCACTCCTTCCTCCACTCATTCCCTCCCACCTCACTCCCATCTAATCCTAAGAGAAGGTTAGATACTTTGTTTGTGGAAGGTCCAAGGCTCTTCCTACTACATCTAGGCTGAGCGAGGTATACATCCAAAAAGAATAGGACCCCAAAAAGCCAGTACGTTCAGTAGAGATAAATCCCAGTGATATTGCCAATGGCCCCTTAGTCTGCCCCAGCCATACAACTGTCAACCACATTCGGAGGGACTAGTTTGGTACTATGCGTATTCCTTCTCAGTCCAGCTGGTGTTGGTGAGCTCCCAATCGCTCAGATGAACTGTTTCAGTGGATTAACCCTTCATGATCTTGACTTCTTTGCTCATATTCTCATTCCTTCCACTCTTTAACTGGACCTTGGAAGCTCAGTCCAGTACTCTGATGTAAGTCTCTGTTTCCATCTGTTGTTGGACAAAGGTTCTAAGGTAATATTTAGGATAATCATCAGTCTGACTACAGGGTAAAGCCTGTTAGGGCATCCTCTTCTCTATCGCTTAGGGTTTTAGCTGGCGTCATCCTTGTGGATTCCTGGGCGTTTTTCTAGAGCCAGGTTTCTAACCCATAATGGCTCCCTCAACCAAGATATTTCTTTCCTTGCGCGCAAATCTGTCCTTCCTCAATCTCGACAATCCCATTCCCTCAAGTTCTCCTCAATCCTCCTTTTCTTCCCCTTCTCCCCTGCCTTCTACCCCCTGCCCCCATGCTCCCAATTTTGTCAGGCAATCTTATCTGTTTCCAATTTCCAGGTGGGTATATATATGTTTTTCTTTGGGTTAGCCTTATTATTTAGCTTCTCTAGGATCATAAATTATAGGCCCAATATCCTTTGTTTATAGCTACTATCCACTTATGAGTTAGTATATATCATATTCATCTTTTTTGTGTCTAGGTTACCTCACTCAGGGTAGTGTTTTCTAATTCCATCCATTTGCATCAAAATTCAAGATGTCATTTTTTAAACCACTGAGTTAGTACTCTAATGTGTAAATGTGCCTCAATTTCTTTATTCATTTTTCAGTTGAGGGGCATCTAGGTTGTTTCCAGGTTCTGGCTATTACAAATAATACCTGCTATGAACATAATTGAACAAATAAGGATAGAAATTCTTTCTTTCTTTTTTCTTTCTTTCTTTCCTTTCCTCTTTCTTTCTTTCTTTCTTTCTTTCTTTCTTTCTTTCTTTCTTTCTTTCTTTCTTTCTTTCTTTCTCAATGGAGGTGACCATCGGAGAAACAACTTAAAATTCCTCTGGATAGAGGAAGTGATTATTGGCTCTGATTCAAGTCACAAGAGGCACATTTACCAAAGGAACTATAAAGTATTAACTTCGAGCTCTCCCACCCTCCCATCAAAGTCAAAGAGTCAAAGAACATTTCTGCTTGCTGTGAGGCTTTGAGGTGCTTTGGATTGATTCCTCCCAGGGAAACAGAGAACTCAAAACTGAAAAGTTCCCAAAGTAGTGTTAAAAATACAATTGTCATTTAGCCCAAAATGTTTACAAGAATTTATGAGGCAATCAAAACATGTCAAAACGTGTTAGTGAGTTAGAATTATGAAACAGGAAAGAGAAAACAACCCAGATATTTTCCTTACTGTGATATATTTCTTTTTCCTTTATTGGGACAGGAAAATGTGCCTTTTTCTAAGTACTGCCATTTTGACTTCTATTTTACCTGTAGGAAAAAACCAAGTTCACATTCCAAAATGCTAGGGGAGCTGGGGTCTTTTTAATAGCTAACTAACTTCCTCCTTAAACAATAAAAATAAAATTATACATCTTTATCTCTCTAAAAACATTATGGCTGTTCCTAATAATAAAAAAATACATGAATCTGATAGGTTGTACTGAAAACTTTACATTTTGTGTTGGTTAACAATGTTAGAACATGGAAAGAAAACCCCTAATCTTTGAATCCTGATTGGTGAAAACAAATATAACTTGGCACAGAGGTTTGTGGGGTTTTCCATAAATACTGCCAGGGATGAACATTCAGGGTGTGAATTTAGTCTGTCCTGTGCTACCCAAGTCTCTACTGTTGTCCCTGACTGGTCAGTTCCTGTAGCGCTGCCCAGTAGTAAATCTTGCTTTGCAGAATCTCTTGTGTTTGCTCTGATTGATTTGGAGCCTTGGACCCACAACATTTTTTTTCTTTTCTTTTGTTTGTTTGTTTGCTTTTTGAGACAGGTTTTCTCTGCATCCTGTGTGTCCTAGAACTCACTCTGTACACCAGGCTGGCCTCACACTCACAGAGATCTGCTTGCCTCTGTCTTCCGAGTGTTGATATTAAAGGTGTGCAGCACCACCACATGGCTTCTAATGTTTTCTTAAACATCTGTTTGTCTTCCTTATTTATCTTCCATAGATGCTTGTTCTTCCCTTAGTTAATGATAACTAGTCAGGAAGTATGGTGGAACACATTGTATGGTTGTAGTGTCAGGAGTTAGTATCTACTAGGCAGTGGTGTTACATATCCTTAATCCCAGCACTTGTGAAGAAGAGGCAAACAGATTTCTGTGAGTTTGAGGACAGCTTGGTCTACAGAGTAAGCTTCAGATCAGACAGTCACAGAAGAACAGTGTTTCAAAACAAAAACAAAAACAAAAACAAAAAAACAATCAAAACCAAACAAAAGCTAATACTACTGTCCATCTACTTCGAGGGTAGTCTGTACTGTACATGCTCTTCATTTTTATTAGAGCAAGGTAGACATATCATTATCTGATATTTTAATTTATAAATATTTAGGGGGTCAGATTACTTGGAATAATATATAAATATAGGAATGTGTGTTCAAATTCAGGAAAAGCAATTATTAAAAAGTATAAATAATAGCATAATACATTTTGAAACATGCACACATGCTGTATATGTACACACAATCTTATTTTAAGTCAGGTCTTGAATTAAGTATTTAGCCAATACTGGCCCTTAACTCGTAATACTCCTCCTCAGCTTCCAGAGTTTGGTAATTTCAGGAAAGGGGTGCCATGCTCTTGCATATAACTTTAAAAAGCTCTAACAGTGGATATGTACAAATATTCCATTTTTTCCTGCTACTTCATTTTATGCTCTTGGTTAAACTCATGTTTAGATTATTGATTTGTGAGTATTACTATGAATTGATCGTCTATAGCATGAATCTAACTAGCATGTTTGTTTTCTCATTAATCTTGTTGGTCATTATATCATTTACTGTTCATTATAGCAAGAGACAAATTGCACAAATGCTTAATATTGTTAGTTCAGCTTGGTTGCCTTCTTTAGAGACACTAATTCTACAGAGCAGTTGGGCAAAAATCAATGTCTTATGCACCATTTATATTAAATTATGCTTGTTATGCAATTGAATCAACACTACATAGAGTTTTCTTGAGTTAATTGATCAACTCCTACAAAACAAATTAATATGATACATCAAACTTATGGAATTGTTGTCTAGAAAGTACATAATAAGCACCATCACTAAAAGAAAATCAGTTTTCCATGTGGAATACTGAATTCTCAACCCAACTAAAATTGCTAGATTAAAAATAACAGCAGAGATAATGTAAACATCAGTTTAAGGAAAGACTTTTCTAGACCAAATGAAGTTTATGTCATGTAATGTAACTGTATGGCTGAAGCACTTGTCATATGTTTGGATTTTTTTTTATCTCATCCTTTATGAATTGAAAAAATAGTTTGAAGAGTCATGGCACAGGGTATTGATATATTTAATAGTATAAATGGAGTTATGGTTACAGCCTTCATTATAACATTAAATATTAGTCAATATTCTGCAAACCAGATTCCATATTTTTCTAAATTAACTGCATATTCATACTACCGAAATGTACTTCTGTGAGAATATAATAAAATTATGTTTCACAGGGTTAGGTATTGGTCCATGTGAAAATCCTTCTCATTTCATTAGCATTCATAAATATGTATTTCTATAAGAAAATATATAATATTATATATACATAGCACAGTAAATTAATATGCTAAATTTTGTCCAGTGTTTAGCTCATAAATATTTCCATGACTCAATGCATAGAGAATGTTCTATGTAGTATTGATTCAATTGTATAACAAACATATTTTAGCATATTTGAGCCAGAGTCAAGGAAAAAAACCTATATATGTAAATCAATATTTCCAGAATAACATATGCAAAGTTAAGAAGATATGTTAAATCCCATTTACTACACATGACTAGAAAGCTTATAATCTTCTTTAGAATGTTTTTCATTGTCTAAGTTCAGTGTAAAAAAATCTAGGTATGCTTCAAGCAACAAGAAAAATAAAAAAAAAATCTTAAGATTTTTGGCCTGTCATTAGCATTCAGCTAGTTGCATGATATCTCACTGAGATAATATCACAGTGTTTGAAAGGAAACACGCCTGATTACTTTTGCAATGTCTTGCACAAACAACAAGAGGTTACTTTGAAAAAAATCTTATTAACCTACATTTACACATGACCATGAATGCCTTGCACAGTTACCATAGCAAAATTTGACTCCTTCTTTAGGCACAACTCTTACTTCCAAGCACATTCTTACCTGTAGAATAGAATTTTACCACAAATTAAATAATGTGATTAAATAGAATATGTAGAGAATAAAAACAGATTTATTTAGGCAAAGAAGATCCTTTATCTGTTCTGATGAGTTAATATTTCTTCCATGTAAAATGGTTTTTGTCGTGTATAAATGTCTGTGGATGAGTGTCTATGCTACATATGTAGTAGCTCATGGAGCTCAGAAGAGGGATTTGGATTTCCTGAACCTAGAGTTACAGACAGCTATAAGTAAGTCACCAGACATGTGATGGGAACCAAATCTGGTTCTCTGGAAGGAAAAGAAGCACTCTTAGTGGCTAAACAATATCTCTAGCTCCTGATTTAAGACAGATAAAAAGAAATTAGTATGGAGTATCTTTTGGGTATATGCCCCAGAAGGAGATTGCTAAATATTCAGGTAGACTGACTCTCAGTTTTCAGAAAAACAACCAAGTTAATTTGCAATGTAACTGTACAAGTTTGCATTCCCAACAATGAAGAAGTGTTCTCCGTGTTTCATACCCTCACCAGCGTACACTTCCACTTGTGTTTTTGATCGTTGTCTTTCTGAAAAGTGTAAGATGGAATCTCAAAGTCTATTTGATTTTCCTTTCCCTGATGGCTAAGGATGGTGAACATCTATCAGAATTTCTTCACCGTTTGAGATTCATTTCTTGAGAATTATTTGTTTACATATTTATCCCATTTTTAAATGAATTATTTGGTTTGTTTATGTCTAGTGTCTTAACCTTTTAATATATATTTTAAATTACCCTTCATCTTTTCTCATTCTATAGGCTGCCATTTTGGTCTATTAGTGGTGTTATTTGTCTTACAGAAGTTTTCAGTTACATTAGGTCCAATTTATTAAGTGTCTAACTAGTGCCTGTGCAGTTGGTGTTCTGGTCAGAAAGCTGTCTCCTGGGCCAATGCTTTCAAGGTGCTTCCCACTTCCTCTTCCATCAGGTGCAGTGTATCTAGTTTTATATCGAGGTGTTTGATACATTTAGGCTTGAGTTATGTGCAGAGTGATCAGTATGGATCTATTTGTATTCTACTACATGGTGACATCCAGTTAAACCAGCAATATTTGTTGAAGAAACTTTCTTCTATTACATGTTCCTGGCTTCTTTATTGAAAATCAGGTGTCCAAAGGTATGTGAATTTATATCTAGGATTTTATTCAATTTTATTTATCAGCCTTTCTATTTTTACAGCAACACCATGAGGTTTTTATTACTACATCTCTGTAGTACAGCTTAAAATCAGGGTGTTGATATCTTCAGAAGTTCTTTTATTGTGTAGGATTGTTTCAGTTATATTCTTTGTATTTTTTGTTTTTGTTCTTTCATATAGAGTTAAATATTGCTCTTTATAATTCTATAAATAATTGTGATGGGATTTTGATGGGACGTGAACTGAATCCATAGATTGCTTTTGGTAAAATGGTCATTTACTATGCTAATACTATTGAGCCATGAGAATGGAAGCTTTTCCATGTTCTGGTATCTCCCTTAGTTTTTTTCTTCAAAGGCTTGAAGTTATTGCCATAAAAATCATTCACATGCTTGGTTAGAATTACCCAAAAATATTTTATATTGTTTGTGGCTATAGTGAAGGGTATTGTTTCCCTAATTTCTGTTTCTACCCATTTATCATTTGTTTTTCAGATGACAACTGTTTTCTTTTTGTATGTTTATTTTGTACCCAATCACTTCACTGAAGGTGTTTATCAGCTGTAGAAGTTCCCTGATACAATTTTTTATATCAGTTACGTATGCTACCTTACCATCTGACAATCGTGCTGTTTGATTCCTTCCTTTCCAATTTATATTCACTTGATGACTTTAGTTGTCACATTGCTCTATCTAGAACTTTAAGTACTATATTGAAGAGAAATGGAGGGAGTGGAGAGTCATGTCTTGTCTCAATTTTAACAGAAGTGTTTTATCTTCTTGATGTTGGCCATCAGATTGCTGTATATTGTCTTTATTATGCTTAAGTATTTCCCTTCTATCCCTAATCTCTCCAAGATTTTAATCATGAAGTTGTGTTAGATTTTATCAAAGACCTTTTCAGTATCTAATGAGAAGATCACATGGATTTTTTTCTTTCATTTTGTTTGTATTGTGGATTACATAAACAGTTGTTTGCCTGAATCTCTTGAATGAAGTCTGTATGACTATGGTGGATGACTTTTTGTTGTATTTTTTATGTTTTGCGAGCATTTTATTGTATATTTTTACATCGGTGCTCTTGAACTGTCTATCCTAGCAAAAGGATATTTGCTGAAATATGGTCATAGCTCCTTTATTCTTAAAATGAAAACAACTAGATGTCTCTCAACCAAAGAGTAAATAAATAAAATGTGACACATTTGCATAACAGAACATTACTCAACTGCTAAAAAATTACTTCATGAAATTTGCAGGCAAATGCATATAACTAGAAAAAAATATTCTGAGGTAGGTAGCACACATCTGGAAAGACAAGCATGATATAGTCTCCCTTACAAGTGTATATTAGCTGTAATGTAAAAGATAATCATACAACAATTCACAGAGCCAGAGAGGGTAAGTAACAAGGAGGTCTCAAGGGGGAATTAATGGATCTCCCTGGGCAGGGAAAATAGAATATATCTCATGGATAGACTTGTAGCAGGTTGAGATGGGAACAGGAGGGTTCAGGTTTGGTGAAGGAATAAACAGTACTGGAAGAGATGCTTGGAATTGAGGAGGTAGAAACCTAGTGCAAAGGAAACGTTTTTAATCTATAAGGAAGACCCTAGCTAAGACTTTTAGTAACGGGGGATACGGAGCCTTTCAGGTCATCTTCTGTAATTAGGCAAGTCCTTCAGTGGAGGACACCCACAGAGACACATAACCTTCAACCTACAATTTGTGACAACTGCAATATATGGTAGTGTAAAAGGGGTACAGTTTGCAGGAGTGACCAACTAACGACTTGTCCAACTTGAAACCTGTGCCCCAAGAGGGAGCCCACACCTGACAGTGCCTGAAGAGCCAGAAACCAGAGTCTAGATAAAATTGAGATTAAAAGTTAGGATAAAATTAAACACAATGGGTAAAAATTAAAAACCAAGTCAATAAAATGACTTCTAATGATATTCTGCTTTGCTTGTAGACTGGACCCTAGCATAATCATCACCAGAGAGGCTTCATTTACCAAATGATAGGAGCAGAAGCAGAGACCCCCAGCCAAACATGCGGTGGAGATTCAGAATCCAGCAAAAGTGGGGGAGGAAAGACTACAGATGCCAGAGAAGGCAATGACATTCGGAGAACACTGCCCACAGAATGAAATGATCAGAACTCATAGGGACTCACAGAAACTGGAGCAACAATCTGGGAGCCTGTATGAATCTGAGCTAGGTTCTCTGCATACATGTTGTGGTTTTTTTTAGCTTACTGTTGTTGTAGGAATGCCTAACAGTGGGAGTGGTTCTCCCTATGACCCTTTTGCGTGTTTTGGGAACCCTTTTCTTCCTACTAAGTTACCACATCCATCCTTAATATAAGTGTATGTGCACAGTCTTAATTGTTGCCTCTTATGCCATATCTGGTTGATACCCCTCAGAAGTCTGTTCTTTTCTGAAGGGAAATGTAGGAGGAGTGTATTTGGGGGACAAGGAAGGCAGAGGAGAACAGGGAGGAGAGGAGAGAAGGCAAATTTCTTTCAGGATGTAATGTATGAGAGAAGAGTAAAATAAATCAACACACACACACACACACACACACAAAGAAATTAGGAGAGTAAATATGAAATAGCTTTTTGTAAGGCAGGGGAGAGTTAGAAATGTATTCACATCTCTTGATAAGAAACATTATTTAAAAAATATGAACTTTTATTTCTTTAATTTGGAAATTTTTTAAAATCCCAGGACATGAAACTTCTAATATGATAGATAATAGTTATTGGATAAAATATTTTAGTATTTTATTATAATATTGTATTATTATATTTAGTATAGAATATTTTAATATTTCTAAAAACTGAAATCAAAGCACTTTGTTGTAATGAATTTATATTATGTATTATTTAATACATTTCTGGAAATAAAACTGAATAAAAATAGTGCCTTTAGAATTACATTACATGTTCAATGTAAATTCTTTGCGTGTTTTAAAGATATATTTTGAATTAGATAATAATTATAAGATAGAATACATTGAACACATAAATAATAAATGTCAAATGGTACTTCAATGGGTCTCTAGCTTATATATATTTTAAAAAACTTACAAAGCAACTCTATATATGTAAAATTATTAGTTAATAACAGATGAAATAAAACTATGTAATCATTACAAAAACTTTAACCAAACTCATTAGTATAAAAATTATGCCACATTAAAAATTTCTATAATTTTAAATTTGAAGTATTGATATCCTTGAAAAATACCAGATTGGATAATTTTCTCAAATGTTTCATTAAAAAAAAAACCAGGAATTTATTTCAAGTGTTCAAATTATCATGATATTTCACTTTCTTGGTAATCATGTTCAATGATATTGGATTTTTTTTATTGAAATTGGAAGATGCAAGAATAAATTATATCTTTCAGACCCAAGTGTATATTATCCTTATACTAGCCTGACCATTAAATTAATTAAATGTGCTAAAAAGATTTTCCTTTAATTATTAGGTTAAATATAAAGTAAAAATTTCATTATAGATACCTAAGGTCATCTAAATCTTAATGATCTTAAAAGTGTTAGTATTAGAAATGACGTTGCCTTTTATGTTTTACATTTCTCTGGATACTTCTTATTTTCATTTTATGCTTACTCAAAGCCTTTATTTCTTTCATTTCAGGTCTCTCAATTTATCATTATTTTTAGTTTAAAAAAACACTAAAATGGAATTTATAAAAATAATTTATTTTGGTCTATTCTACTTTCCCTCCTCCAATACTAGGCAATTTCTCTTCCTTCTGTTTTCTCAAAGGAAAAATAAATATTTCTACTGTGTGTGTGTGTGTGTGTGTGTGTGTGTGTGTGTATGTGTGTGTATGTGTGTGTATGTGTGTGTATGTGTGTGTGCATGTGGTATGTGTGCGTGTGTGTGTGGGGTGTATTACTACATCTTGTCATTTTTGTGTATGTGACTGTGTACAGTGCGGTTGAGCACATGCCATGTAGAAGGTGTGAAGGTCAGTAGAGAATCGTGGGAACATGACCTCATCTTGTATTGTGTTTGAGGGAACTCATCTAGATTTCTGTCACTGTGTCACAGGGTAGGTGACCCGTATCTTCTGGGAATTCTCCTGTCTCCTCTCATCACACTGTAGTAATATCAGGTTTGAAAATGCATGCTACTGGGCCTAGCACTGTGGGAATTCACAGTCACATAGCTCCTCAAGTTTATATGCTAAGCCCTGCTATCCACAGAACCATCTTCTTCAGCTTTTTATATTGCATTGATAAAGTGAGAGAATGCTGCCTATGTATCTTAGGCTAGAATTTAAGTTTTTGTTTAGGATATCAGTTTAAAAGTATATTCATATTTTCCACAAGAGTTCCTTGTATCCCAAACTCCAATATAATGAAAGTAAAAATTCATTAATTGTTCAAGTCAGTGTTTTCAAACTTTTAAACTGATATTGTATGTACTACATACTTGACTATAAGCAGTCCAGATGGAGACATTGTATCAATTGAAGTTACTCTTCCCTGACAGTTCTAGCTGTGTCAAATGTACAAAACACAAGCCAGTCCACAATATTTTATCTCCTTTATCTTCTTAATATAGAAGGCCACAAGTTTCCTTCATATCTTTTACTTATTGTGCCAAAATGTGAATTCAAGTATATTTTTCTGAGATTTTGCCATATCAGTGTGTTTAATTTTATCATGTGTCTATACAGAAGAACATTTGAACATTTTGTACAATATACTTTAAGATGTGCAAAAACGTCTCTCTCCATTCTTTTTATTGTAATTTTATTAAATTATAAAAGTTTCCATTTCCGCCCCTCCTCCCACCACCCTCCCACTCCCCCCCCCACTCCCTCTCCTCCTCCCTCTCCATCCCTAAGAGCAGTCAGGGTTTCCTACCCAGTGGGAAGTTCAATTTCCTCCCGCCTCCCTCCAGGTCCAGGAAGGTGAGTGTCCAGACAGACTGGATCCGCAAAATCCAGTATATGCAGAGGAAACAAGTCCCAGTGCCATTTTCAGTGGCTTTTCAGACAGACCCCATGCCAGCCACATTCAGAGAATCCTGCCACATTCAGAGAATCTGGTTGGATTGTGTCCTCGTTCAGTCCCAGTCCAACTAGCCTTGGTAAACTCTCATTAGATCCGTCCCCTTGTATCAGTGGGTGATCACATCCCTCGCAGTCCTTATTTCCTTTTTCATTTTCTTCCTCCTTCTGCTCCTCATTTGGACCTTGGAGGGCTCAGTCCAGTGCTCCAATGTGGGTCTCCATCTGTATCGCCATCCATCCTGGGATGAAGGTTCTCTCTGATCTTGCCGTCTTTGCTCATGTTCTCTTTCCTTCTGCTTCTCGTTTGTACCTAGGGATTTAAGTCCAGTGTTCCGATGTGGATCTCTCTTTCTATCTCCATCCATCGCCAGATGAAGGTTCTATGGTGATAAGCAAAATATTCATCAGTATGGTTATGGGCCTAGGCAGTTTCAGGCACTCTCTCTTCTGTCCAGAGAACAATCTGGGAATTTCCTTGGACCTGTGATCCCATTTATAATCAAGTCTCCTGTAAACCCTAAGATGACTCCCTTAGTTGAAATATATTCTTCCCTGATCTCATATCCATCCTTTCTCCCTCCCCCACATCCCAGTCCACATAGCTTTCCCCATTCTTCCCCTTCTCCCTTCTCTCTAACCCTCTCCCCTTCCAACAACCATCCCACGCCCCCCATGCACCTGAGGTTACCTGGGACTCTTGTCTATTTCCAATCTCCAGGCAGATAGCTACATGATTTTCATCAGGTTCACCTTCTTATTTAGCTTCTCTAGGATCACGAACAATAGGCTCATAGACCTGTAATTATGGTTAGAATCCACATATGAGTGAATACATACCATATTCCTCTTTTTGGGTCTGGCTTACCTCACTCAGTAAAGCGTTTTCTATTTCCATCCATTTGCATGCAAAATTCAAGATGTCATTGTTTTTTACCGCTGAGTAGAACTCTAATGTGTATATGTTCCACACCTTTATTAACCATTCTTCTATTGAGGGGCACCTAGGTTGTTTCCAGGTTCTGGCTATAACAAATAGTGCTGCTATGAACATAGTTGAACAAATGCTTTTATAGAATGATAGGGCATCTCTTGGGTATATTCCCAAGAGTGGAATTGCTGGGTCCTGAGGGAGGTTGACTCCCAGTTTCCTGAGAAACCGCCACACTGATTTCCACAGTGGCTGCACAAGTTTGCATTCCCACCAACAATGGATGAGTGTTCCCCTCATTCCACATCCTCTCCAGCATAGGCTATCATTGGTGTTTTTGAGTTTTGCTATTCTGACAGGTGTAAGATATATCTCAAAGTTGTTTTGATTTGCATTTCCCTGGTCGCTAAGGAGGTTGAGCATGACCTTAAGTGTCTTCTGGCCATTTGAAGTTCATCTGTTGAGAATTCTCTGTTCAGTTTAGTACCCCCATTTTTTAATTGGGTTAATTAGAGTTTTAGTGTCAAGTTTGTTGAGTTCTTTGTATATTTTGGAGATCAGACCTTTGTCTGATGAGGGATTTGTGAAGATCTTCTCCCAGTCAGAAGGCAGCCTTTTGGTCTTACTGACAGTGTCCTTTGTTTACAGAAGCTTCTCAGTTTCAGTAGGTCCCATTTATTCATTGCTTCTCTTGTTGTCTGGGCTCTTGGGGTTCTGCTTAGGAACTGATCTCCTGTGCCTATATCTTGTAGACTACTTCCCACTTTCTCTTCTATCAGGTTCAAAGTGGTCGGATTAATGTTGATGTCTTTAATCCATTTGGACCTGAGTTTTGTGCATGGTGATAGATATGGATCTATTTTCATTTTTCTACAGGTTGACATCCAGTTATACCAGCACCATTTGTTAAAGATGCTTTCCTTCTTCCATTGTATGCCTTTAGCTCCCTTGTCAAATATCAGGTGTTCATACATTTGTGGGTTAAAACCCGGGTCTTCTATTCGATTCCATAGGTCGACTTCTCTGTTCTTATGCCAATACCAAGCTGTTTTCAATACTGTTGCTCTGTAATAGAGTTTGAAGTCAGGGAGGGTACTGCCTCCAGAAGTTCCTTTATTGTATAAGATTGTTTTGGCTATCCTGGGTTTTTTGTTTTTCCATATAAACTTGATTATTGTTCTCTCAAGGTCTGTGAAGAAGTTTGATGGAATTTTGATGGGAATTGCGTTGAATCTATAGATTGCTTTTGGTAGAATTTCCATTTTTACTATGTTGATTCTCCCTATCCAAGAACAGGGGAGGTCTTTCCATTTTCTGGTATCCTCCTCAATTTCTTTCTTCAAGGACTTAAAGTTCTTGTCAAATAGGTCTTTCACTTCCTTGGTTAGAGTTACTTCAAGATATTTTATGTTATTTGTGGCTATCATGAAAGGTGATGTTTCTCTGATTTCCCTCTCTGCTTCTTTATCCTTTGTGTATAGGAGGGCAACCGATTTTTTGGAGTTGATCTTGTATCCTGCCACAATACTAAAGGTGTTTATCAATTGTAGAAGTTGTTTGGTAGAGTTTTTGGGGTCGCTTATGTACACTATCATATCGTCAGCAAATAACGAAAGTTTAACTTCATCCTTTCCAATTTGAAACCCCTTAATCCCCTTATTTTGTCATATTGCTATTGCTAGAACTTCAAGCACTATATTGAAGAGGTATGGAGAGAGTGGACCACCTTGTCGTCTTCCTGATTTTAGTGGAATGGCTTTGAGTTTCTCTCCGTTCAATTTGATGTTAGCTGTCGGCTTATTACATATTGCTTTTATTATCTTTAGGTATGATCCTCATATACCCAATCTCTCCAACACCTTTATCATAAAGGGGTGTTGAACTTTATCAAATGCTTTTTCAGCATCCAATGAAATTATCATATGTTTTTTTTTTCTTTCAGTTTATTTATATGATGGATTACATTGATAGATTTGCGTATGTTGAACCAGCCCTGCATCTCTGGGATGAAGCCCATTTGATCATAATGGATAATTTTTCTAATGTATTCTTGGATTCGGTTTGCCAGTATTTTATTGAGTATTTTAGCGTCAATGTTCATGAGTGAGATTGGTCTGTAATTCTCTTTCTTGGTTGTGTCTTTGTGTGGTTTTGGTATCAGGGTAACTGTAGCTTCATAAAAAGAGTTTGGCAATGATTCTTCTGTTTCTATATTGTGAAATACATTAAGGAGTATAGGTATTCGTTCTTCCTGGAAGTTCTGGTAGAATTCTGCATTGAAACCATCTGGTCCTGGGCTTTTTTTGGTGGGGAGGTTTTGATAACAGCTTCTAATTCTTCGCGACTAACAGGTCTATTTAGATTGTTCATTTGCTCTTGATTTAACTTTGGTAAATGGTATTGATCTCAAAACCAATCCATTTCTTGTACATTTTCCAACTTTGTGGCATATAAACTCTCGTAGTAAGATCTAATGATTCTCTGAATTTCCACTGTGTCTGTTGTTATGTCCCCCTTTTCATTTCTGATCTTATTAATTTGAGTGTTCTCTCTCTGCTGTTTGATTAGTTTGGCTAGGGGTTTGTCAATCTTGTTGATTTTCTCCAAGAACCAACTTTTTGTTTCGTTGATTTTTTGGATTGTTTTCTGTGTTTTTATTTTGTTGATTTCAGCCCTCAGTTTGATTATTTCCAATCTTCTACTCCTCCTGGGAGAGTCTGCTTCTTTTTTTTCCAGAGCTTTTTGGTGTGCTGTTAAGTCTCCAATATATGCTTTCTTCGTTTTCTTTAATTGGGCACTTAGTGCTATGAACTTTCCTCTTAGAACTGCTTTCATTGTGTCCCATAGGTTTGAGTATGTTGTGTCTTTATTTTCATTAAATTCAAGGAAGACTTTAATTTCTTTCTTTATTTCTTCCTTGACCCAAGCATGATTCAGTAGTTGACTGTTCAACTTCCACGCATTTGTAGGCTTTCTGGAATTCGAATTGTTATTGAATTCTAACTTTATTCTGTGGTGATCCGACAAGACACAGGTGATTACTAATATTTTTTTGTATCTTTACAAGTTTGCTTTGTTACCGAGTATGTGGTCAATTTTCGAGAAAGTTCCATGAGCTGCAGAGAAGAAGGTATATTCTTTCCTTTTTGGGTAGAATGTTCTATAGATATCTGTTAAGTCCATTTGATTCATTACCTCTAGCAATTTTCTTATTTCTCTGTTGAGTTTCTGTTTGATTGATCTGTCCATTGGTGAGAGAGGTGTGTTGAAGTCTCCTACTATTAGTGTGTGTGGTTTGATGACTGCCTTGAGTTCTAAAAGTTTTTCTTTTATATAAGTGGGTGCTTTTATATTAGGGGCATAGATATTCAGGATTGAGACTTCCTCCTGATTAATTGTTCCTGTTATGAGTATGAAATGTCCATCTCTATCTTTTCTGATTGATTTTAGTTTGAAGTCATTTTTGTTAGATATTAGAATGGCCATGCCCGCTTGTTTCTTAGGTCCATTTGCTTGGAAAACCTTTTCCCACCCCTTTACTCTGAGTAGATGTCTATCTCTGTGGTTGAGGTGTGTTTCTTGTAAACAGCAGAATGTTGGATCCTGTTTTCTTATCCAGTCTCTAAGTCTGTCCCTTTTTATAGGTGAGTTGAGTCCATTAATATTAAGTGATATTAATGACCAGTGGTTGTTGATTCCGGTTATTATTTGTGTGTGTGTTTGTGTGTGTGTGTGTAGTAGAGTTTGTGTGTTTCTCTTCTTTGAGTTGTGGTTGTGAAGGGTTATTGTAGGCAGTGATGGCAATGTTGGATTCCTTGGGTTGCGATTTTCCTTCTATTACTTTCTCTAAGGCTGGATTTGTGGCTACGAATTGTATAAATTTATTGTTATTCTGGAATATTTTGTTTTTTCCGTTGATAGTGAACGATAGCTTGGCTGGGTATAGTAGTCTGGGTTTGCATCCATGGTCTCTTAGTTTCTGCAGTACCTCTATCCAGGATCTTTTGGCTTTCATGGTTTCCATAGAGAAGTCTGGTGTAAGCCTCATAGGTTTACCTTTATAAGTCACTTGACCTTTTTCCTTTGCAGCTCTTAATATTCTTTCTTTAATCTGAATGTTTTGTGTTTTGATTATTATATGGCGAGGGGATTTTTTTTTTTGATCCAGTCTATTCGGCGTTCTGTATGCTTATTGAATCTTCATAGGAATATCGTTTTTTAGATTGGGAAAGTTTTCTTCTATAATTTTGTTGAATATATTTTCTGGGCCTTTGATCTGCAGTTCTTCTCCTTCTTCAATCCCTATTATTCTTAGATTTTTTTTATTTTGTCCCATATTTCCTGAATGTTTTGTGATGAGAATTTGTTGGATTTGCCATTTTCTTTGACCAGAGCATTTATTTTCTCTATGGTATCTTCAGAATCTGAGATTCGTTCTTTTATCTCTTGTATTCTATTGGTTATGCTTGATTCTGTAGTCTCCGCTCGTTTACCTAGGTTTTCCATATCCAGCCGATTCTCGTTTTGTGTTTTCTTCATTGCCTCCATTTCAGTTTTCAATTCTTGGACTGTTTCCTTTACTTGTTTGATTGTTTTTTCTTGGTTTCTCAGGGTATCATTCACGGATTTACTTAGTTCTTCAAACTTTTTGTTATATTTCTCATCCATTTCTATACTCAATTCTTCAAACTTTTTGTTATACTTCTCATCCAATTCTTTAAGGGAGTTATTCATATCCTGTTTAAGGGACTCTATTGCTTTCATAAAGGCACTTTTTTCCACTTCATCTGGGTTAGAGTGTTCAAGTCCTTCTGTTGTAGGGTCGTTGGGATCTGGTGTTTTCATGTTGTTTTTCAGATTGTTGGAGGAGGTCTTGCCTTGGCGTCTGCCCATCTCTTACTTCAAATGTTCTCTTTTGGAACTTTTGGTATCGGGTCAGGTTCCCTTGTTGGGCAGGAAGTTCACTGATAGAATACCTACCTTTCCTCTATTGAAACACAGGCACTCCCTCTTTCCGGGATGCGCCTACAGAGCAGGCCCAGTGTGCAAGGCAGCTGAGCTAGGGAAGTTTTATGGCCCCAGTGGGAAAGGAGAAATATAGAAATTTGTATCTGGATGGAAGCTGGGGTGGCAGGCGGGAGAGTTTAGCAGGGTGGAACCAGCAGTGCAGGCTGACCTGGGAGTCTATGGGGTCGGGGAAAGTCGGAGCTCCTCCTCGCCGGGCCCCTGCCGCGGGCCCGAAGCAAATTCACCCCTCCGATGGCCCTCTGGATGGAAGCTGGGATGGCTGGCGGGGGCGCTAGCAGGGTGGAGCCAGCAGTGCAGGCTGACCTGGGCGTCTATGGGGTCGGGGAAAATTCGAGCTCCTCCTCGCCGGGCCCCTGCCGCAGGCCCGAAGCAAACTCACCCTTCCGATGGCCCTCTGGATGGAAGCTGGGATGGCTGGTGGGGGCGCTAGCAGGGTAGAGCCAGCAGTGCAGGCTGACCTGGGCGTCTATGGGGTCGGGGAATATCCGAGCTCCTCCTCGCCGGGCCCCTGCCATGGGCCAAAGCAAACTCACCCCTCCAACTCTCTCCATTCTTCATGATTTCACTTATTGATTTTTTATATTGAACTATCATTTTTAATGGCTGATCAATCTTCCAAGGCTAACTATGCTGAAATTTTAGTATCTGACTCAGAAAGAAGCATAAAATGGGTATAGTATCTTCCCTTTCTGAGGTCTACATTTCCAGTCTTTCTATTAAATATGGTAAGAGCTTCTCAGAATCACTATTCTTATGAAGGGTCTTGTGAAAACTGATTTAGAATCTCCCAGACCTAAGTGTCTGCCCATTCTCTTTTTTCCTATTCCCTTCTTTTCCTATAATATTTCTTTTCTTATTCCCTTCTCTTCTATGTATCTCATGGATTAATTAGATTACTTCTGTTTTTCTCCTTCATTTCCTCTAGCTCTCTATTCACCGTCCCTGTCTTTCTTCTTTCCTCCATGTGTTTGTGTGTGTGTTTTGTGAAATGAATACATGTGTACATCTATGTGAATACACAAAGCTTAGAAGAGATTTCCAGTTGTTCTACTCTTATTAGTCTCTTACTTATTCTCTTGAGACAAGAGCACAAACTGAACCTGGAACTTGCCAAACACACAGTTAGGCTGGCTGACTAGCAAACTAAAGTCAGCATTTGGCACTGTTGGCTGTACCTTGTGTGCCTACTGGGAGTCCAACTCAAAGATTTCAAGGCTGCACACCAAGTTACCAAGTTCTTTAAATGTTGAGGCATCGCCTCAGCTCTATTATACAGTTCTGACATTTTAATTTCACTCCAAGTAAACCTCACTCTTCCTTGAAATTGGAGATGATACACAATAACTATCTTCACAATGAAAGTAATTAATTTTCTTCATTTTCAAAAGTAAAGAGGACCTCCCTTTGTTTTTTGTTTGTTTTCTTTTGCTTTTGTCTTCTGGCTAGAACCTCCAAACCCTTGCTACAATTTCATTGGCTACAAAGTGTACCGCTTACAGCACTGATTAGGAATTCCCACCATTATTTTTCAATGCTTTTCATGTTTTCATAGATGAGTTAATCTCAGATACTATTTATGTGCAGTAATTTTAAAATACTTTCTTATCTGAAAATTCTTCTACCTTCATTTTGTAGAATACTTGCTGCTGAAATTAAATATTTTTCTATTTGTTGTCTCTTCTCTTTCTTTCTTTCTTTCTTTCTTTCTTTCTTCTTTTTGAGTACTTAAGTTATTAAGACAAGTACTCTGGGATGCAATTTTTCTTAATTCTTATTTGTGTTTTATGGATAGGTTTATCTACAATTCATATAAATTTTAACTTAGAGAGTGTCTTCTATTTTACTACAAAATATATCTTCTTGCATTTTCCTAGTTCTTCGTTTTCTATTTGTTGAAAATCATTAAAATTGATGTGATGTATAGCCATTGTTCTTTATTATCTTAATATGTGCAAAATTTATTTACTCACTGGACTTGTATTATTAAATGCTAAGTTGTTTGTTTACTAGGGCTTCATAGACATTTTTTCAGTAATGATACAACTAATGAGACTTCTGGATTCATTTAAACTTCTTTAAGCTTCCTCCTTTCATCATATGTTCAAGGGCTTTAGGGGTTTATATAAACCCACTTTAAGTATTACCTTTCTCTCTAAATAGTGATTTAGAGAAATTATAGGAAATTTAAACCTGTGGAATTTTAAAAGAATATTTAAAAATAACATTTTTTGGGCTTTTTAGTTGTCTTGTGTAGGCTTCTTAAACCATTTTTCAAACAAAGGTTTGTTTTTTAGGGTACTCTAGACATTGAGCATCAGTTATGGAGGTATTCATGGAGAGATAGGAAAGGATAGTGAAGGAGGCTATTGGAAACTGATGGATTCCATGAATTGTGAGCAGAAATGAATCTTATCCATGGTAAAAATCAATAATGACTTTGCACTCAGTGTTGAAAGGTTTGCATAACAGTGATCACTTTGTAATACTGATGTGCTACCTAGAGGGTTGCCAGATATGGTATTGAAAAGGTAGGCTGTGCAGTGTCATGTCACAACCAGAATCATTCCTTACATGTGCAGAAAATTTTTTATTGAAGTTTATGCTTGATCACAAACAGATTCTTCTCTAAATTTTAAAATAAAAACATACGTAAAACAAATGTATTTATGGACAAAAAATAATTCACATGCCCTCAAGTTCCCACTATATAGGTTTTCAAAACACAGATTCAAAGATATTGCTATGCATTCTTTGTGGGTGGAGAAGAATAAGATTTGAAAGGTAAGTTAAAAGAGAGTAAAATTTAGATGATTAAATAAATATGTTCAATAATTAGATATTAAAAGAAATGATAAGTCCATGTCGAAACAGAAGAATCTGTCTTTTGCTAGGTTGCACTATAAGGGAGAGGAGGACAGGTTACACAGTGCTTGGGTGTGAGTGTGTGGGAAGGAGAATGATTGCATTCAGATGACAGCTTTCTGTATTTGACACCTGACTCTCACAGCACAGACAAGACTTCCATTTATGCAGGAGGTTCCCTTTGGTATTGAGTTGCTTGTTCACTTGTGTGCTTTTCTGATCATTTTAACAATAAGTTCAGAACTAGATGGGAGCTCCTATAGCTGCAAGTAAGGATCAGGGCAACAGGGACAGGAGCTTTGCAGAGGATTAGAAAATTCCCTCCTTTTTGAACCCTTTCTTTGTTATTTTGCCATTTGGTGTTGGAGGGCCAGAATCTGCAATGTCTTGCTTCCTCAGAAATTTGTAGCAGTTTTCATTTCTGCCTTGTTTCTGGTAACATATTTGATCACCTTCTCTTGCTGTGTTGTAGAAATGTACATATTCTGCTACCATTTGAAGATCTATGCTGCCTATCAATCATTCCCCAGTGTTGTCATTTCTTTATATTATCCCAGTGAGTATTAATATCAAGAATTGAAAAGAAGATGAGAAACAGATACTCTTATCCTGTCCTTTTGAATTAAAATTCAATTTTTTGTTAGGTAGATTTGCAAATTATATAGTTCTAATAAGACATTTCATATTTCATTTCCTTGACTTCCTTTTGTTTCCACTCCCAATAAAACTGAAAATATATTGTATCTTGTGTTGCAATATTTTGTGACTTCTGACATACCTTAAGAAAGTAACCTTATATTAGCCACGGATACTTCTTCCTTTGCCTTCATTCCAAAAGAAAAATTGAGTTTAGCAGCAGCTTATAGATGTTTGGTTAATTTCTTGTCATTTCTATGCATATAATATCTGTTTTACACAATAAATTGTTCAATTATATGATTTGTAGTACTTAGAACTACCCAGACTCCTCCTTAAAATTGATTTATATAATCACTTACATATTTTTGATAAATACCTTTTAAGATAATGCACACATTGTTGGCAACTAGATGTTTACTAAGAACCTGCCATGGACTGGGTAAGATGATCATCCACTTTCTGCAATATCATCAGTTTTTGAAACACTAAAGTGATGTGGGATATCTTCATTGATCCCCTCCATTCAGGGCTCAGGTATTTTGCGGAAGATTCGAGGAGCAAAGAAACAGTTTCTTCTGCTGTTGGAACTTTTCTTTCTCCAGCCTGGTCATGGTGGACCCGTTTTTTCCTCCCTCCAGTCCTTACAGTCATTTACAAAGTAATCATCCAGAGGCTTGATTACTGTGGGAGTACATTCTACTCCTTCAGCCAATAGCCTTCAAGATACCAGCCCACTGGGGCATGGTCTCTTATATTTTAAAAAGCAGTGGGAACCGGGCACACTTTCTCTCTTGCTTCCAGCTCCCTTTCTGGCTGTTAGACTCTCTGTTTCCTGTTTGCAACGAGAGGACTGTTGTTTGGGACAGTGATCTGTAAGTTTTTCTCTCCTTAAATAAATAACCCTTTTTCTTACCAATATTTCTGAACTCGTGTGGGATTGTTTTGCAGCTTCATCTGGTGCCCATTGTTTGGGTATAGGACCCTCAGCTCTGATAACTGCTGCCAGCCAAGCTATGCACGAGCCCACCCTCAGCAGGACACAGCCTATGCGTGGAGTCAGCAGTTTAAGAGAGAATGATGCACAGTGACTTTTCTTTACATGCCTCAGATTGCCTTCAAATACCCACACACCCTACTATTTGCCTTCCACCAGGGCACAGTACAGACATTATGGTGAGACGGGTCTTCCCCTGTCTGAGCCAGCTGTTCTACAGCTTTCTAACGATTTGAATGCATTTGCCTATTCCATTGCTCTAGACATCTGCAGAGCACACAGTCTGTGATTTATCTTTTAGCATTCTGCTCTAAAATCAGAATTCAGAACAGCCACAGGTGAATTCACATGCACTACTATGCCCCACTGGATTAGTTTTGTAGGTGGCCCTTGATACCTACTGGCAGGTTACTTTTATTGCACCTAATCCAGCTAATTGAACCACGGGTAAGACTTAATATCCTAAATACAGAACATAAGTTGCTAATTTAAAAGGACAATATGTCAGACAATCTAACCATTGAAGGTTTCAATAGCCTCTTTACTTACGCCATGTGCAAGGTTTTACAAGACTTATATGATGATGTCCCTTCTGCATCACTATTTCTGATTCTGGAGATTAGTCTTTTCCTCAATATTTTTTCTTTTAAAAATGGTTTGATAATAAGACTAAGAATGAGGCATTTTTAGAAATGGTATAGTCTTTTCAGACTGAAACCACATTTCTCAGGAAAGAGTTAGAAATCTGAAGAAGGATATGACCAAATTAACTAACAAAACCCAGTCAATTGAGATACTTTTGGAAATGGTACAGATTGATAGTAATTTATTTAAAGGAAGATTCAGCACTCTAGAGAAGGAAACAGCTTTAATGCCCTCGTTGAGGGTTCCAAGGTATGAAGTCTGTCCAGCCACTGTCAATGAAGGCATTAAAGCAGAACACTGGACAGGAGATCCAGACATTATAAAAGGCAGTGGTAAACAGATTTGAAAAGGTTGAGGGAATTATCAAATTTATTTAGTCTATTCTCTCGGGAATAGATTGGTCCTGTCAAAGCAATCATGTCTCATGTCAACTAAACCCTAAGTTATTTAAATGCCATGTTCCACAGATCCTTGAAGTGGTTGAAGAATACATATCTAGACAGAATTGATTTAACTGCATGAACAACAAACCTGAACAACTATTGACCTATAATAAAATGAAAATATACCCAAAAAGCTGTATCAATGTACAAAATAAATTGAGGTAGAAACATGCATATATACAATATGACAAAAGAAATTTGTATATATGTACAAATAATGTAGATAAAAGTAATAAATATAATTTGAATTTGCATCAATATACAGAAACTATACCAATGTAAGTTATCCATAAATTTCAGATTGTAGAAGGCCCATAGGTTGAATAACCTTCTTGAGAGCCTTCAGATCTGTCACCATTCTCCATTTTCCAGATTTCTTTTTAACAACAAATATAGGAGAATTCCAAGTGCTGGTAGATTCTTCTAAATGTCGAGCATCTAGTTGCTCTTGTACCAACTATTCTAAAGCCTGCAACTTTTCCTCAGCTAGAGGCCACTGCTTAACCCATATTGTTTTTTTCAGTTAACCATTTTAAAAGTAGGGCTGTTGGTACCTCTGAGGGTTTATAAATTGCTTCGTGTTCTTGTATAGCCCAAATGGCTGGAGTCTGTCATCTGTAATATCTTCTAATATTTTCCTCAGAAACATAAGTTTTTGGGGCTCCAGGAATGTTAATCTGGGTATTCCATTGATGCAATAGGTCACAAACCCATAAATTCATTGTAATACTGGTTATAAGGCCTTAGTCTTCTTATTTGCCCTTCTGGCCCTATACATTCAACCCATCTCGTGCTTTGTTTTACCTGAAATAGGGTTCCAATTCCCAGAAACTAAACATCTACCTCTTGAAGAGGCCAATTCGAATGCCAAGATTCTGGAGCATTGATACTTATATCCGCACCCGTGTCTAATAAGCCTTCAATAAAAATGTCATTAATACAAACTTTTAGCTTTGGTTTTCGATCGTTAATAGAAGTCTGGGTCAGTTACCCCTATTTGTACAACCGTAGTTAGTCTTTGCAAAGAGTCACTAAAAGGTTCTCTCTGACCCTATTTAACCTTAAGGTATGATTCAATTCTCTTTCTTAGTTCCTGAATCCTGTTACAAGCCTTTAAAGCTGCTGTGGTACATAGGAAGAAGTGTTGTCATCATAAAAAGCTTGATCCTGGGGATCAGAGTAAAGTCCTTAGTCTAGAATTTGATCTAGGGAAATCTAAAGTCCTTTTTCTTTTTCTTGTTGCTCTAAAATTCTTGCTTTCTCTTTCAAAAACCACCTCCAAATCAATTGTAGTCCACTTTTTAGGACTGCTGAGATTAACTGAGCCCAATCTTGTGAGGGTTTTGCTACTGAAAGCCCACATTTTGACCATTTCCCTCACAAAAGACGAATGTAGTCCATAAGCTACAATTGCTTATTTAATTTCACTGAAGAATTATTTAATTCCACTTGGAGCTTGCTTTCTTCTTGGCAAAACTTGCCTTTGGACAAGAAACTGACAATGTCTCAACCACTGACTAGTTACATAGTATCAGGAAATGGATAAGCAGGACTGTCAAATCTTGCCAAGACAGGGTAAAATGGTTTGGAAAATTTTCTGCCTCTGAAAATGGTCTGTCGGTTACACTAGGCCTTAGCCAATGTTGGTTGCTTCAACATTGCAAAATGAGACTTTGGATGATTGCTCACATGGCTAATTGTCTCCGTCATATATTGCTTACTTTGGAAGCTACTTGATTGTACTTCCTGCATGCTCACATAATATTATCTCCCTTCTCAGGCCTTTGATGGGGTTGAAGATTAGACAGTCATAGTAACTGTACTCTTAAGATCTAGCCAAGCCATATCCAATATAAGACTTAGACTCCATAGGATAGAATGTTTATTAAAACATTTAACATATGTTCCTTGCTTAGTATTGTTTATGCTGGGTATTATTCTAATAATACTTGATATCTGTTTCTAGTGTATATAGTTTTGTATTGGGTTTGGAACTCTCTTATTTAAACAAAAGTGGGAGGTGCTGCAGGAGCACATTCTGCTCCTTTAGCTAATAGCCTTTAAGATGCCAGACCACTGGGGTGTGGTCTCTTATACTTTAAAAAGCAGTGGGAATGAGGTCTTGCTTCTGGCTCCTGTTCCTACTGCTAGACTCTTTGTTTCCTGTTTGTGATGAGAAGACTATTGTTTGGGACAATGATCTGCAAGTTTTTTCCCTTAATTAAATAACCCTTTTTATTATCAAAATTTTTGAACTGGTATGATATTGTTTTGTGGCTTTCCTTGATAATAATTTTAATAGATATGATTATTTGGCATATGTACTGACTATTTCTTATGTTTATATTAATCCATTTTTAATAATCTATGTGTCACCAGGTGACTTCATGGTGCTACCTGTTTTATAGTATATCTTGTGGTTCTAGTGGCTGACTGACATCTCCCAGACTCTGCCTTTTTTTCTCCCGGTATTTCTCCTTGAATTTCTTACCTAATTATATTCTTCTCTGCCACAATCCAAAGAAGTTTTATTCATCAACCAATAAAAGCAACACATATTCACAGTTGTACAGAAGGACATCCCATCATCTGGCATGGATCTAGACCTAGAAAAGCTTTTCGAAGGTTCTAAACAAAAAGAAACAGAGTCAAACTGGGGCTTCTTGTGTCTCATGCCAGCCATGGCACAGAGATGCATCTCCTGACAACTGTTGAAGTAAAGGATGCCATCCCTCAACTGCCATCGGTTGAACCTCATGACTGGTTCTCACAGTCTCTTATATAGATGCAGTAAAGATGACCCCGGCTGCTGCTGTTGCCTGTGGGCTGGAGAGCACAGCTGTGTACTGGACAGCACAACAGTCTTCTAGACATAACAGGACAGATGCACCTATGAACTTACAGAAACTGTAGCCATTTCAACAACCTCAAGTAATTCACAAGCTCAAGTCTTATGTGATCACACTGTTGAGGGGGAAGTAAACACAACCTCCCATCCTTAACCAAGGAGCTATCTTCAAATGACATCCACTTGCTTAGGAAAAATTAGTTTCCTCCAACAGACTCTCACTGGGCATATTAACCACCTTCACGCGTTGGCCCCACACTCTGTTACAGTTGGTCAACACAAAATGAACTCAGTGATGCTTGTTAGTAAACATTTTTCATGTCTTACTCTGGTCGGGCTCTTTACTTTCTAATTGGCATTTTGCTTGTATATTATTGTTTTCTATTTTGTATTTTTATTGATTTTGATATTCTTTTTAGTGTATTTTTATGTCTCTGGATTTATTTCTTGTAATTTTTTCTTCTTATTATGGTTTATTCATTTGTTTGCTTGTTAGTTTATTTTCTAAAGAGAAATAAAAAGAAAGGGCTTGGAGTTGAGTAGGTAGAAAAATCTGGGAAGATTAGGAGGAGGGTAAACTTTTGTCAGAGTATGTTTCATGCTTTTCTTCAATAAAAGAAACTAAAAATAAAATAATTTTGTATAATATATATACATTTATATATTTGTATAATATATATATATATATATATATATATATATATATATATATATTGGTGTTTTGCCCTCATATCTGTGTGAGGGTGTCAGTTCCCCTGGCATTGAAGAGACCAACAGTGGTGAAATGGCATGTGGGTGGTGGGAACTGAGTCTGGGACCTCTAGAAGAGCAGCTAGTACTCTAACCACTGATACATCTGTCCAGACCCTAAAAATTAAAAAATTAAAGTTCAGTTTATTATCATTCCTTAGTTAGTAATCATACAAGTCTCCAAACAAAGAATGATTATCTTGAGATAAATATTATTCTAGACTTTAAGTGATGGTTCAGGACTTTCTCATTCTTTTTTTCTCTTCTTTCATTTTAATCTGCAAAACTAAGGGATAATATATCACTCTAAAAAATGTGTTGCTATAAGTTTTCTTATGCATCAAATATTTCAGAATTGACAGAGCCTTCTGGGATCCCTTGTTGATTCATATTTTTATACACACACACTTCTGGAAAATAATTTAATACAGTAAATATCAATTTTCACTTTAATTTTTTTCTCCTCTGGATTATCAGGAGTACACATATTTATATTAATAATCAACACTATAAACTTTCAGAATATTATATAGAACTTTCTAAAAGCATAGTTTATGATGAATAATTTTAAGAGGCATCATCTTATGGTAAACTATACATTAATGAGTGACATAGTTATCCTTGACATTAATATACAGCTCTTCTTTATGTTTACTTTATTTAAGAAACTAAATTCACCATCATGCTGTCCATACATAAATGTCTTTGGTTTCTCTTCTCCTAATACCCTTCATTATAGCTGCTCAACTTCATTTACTTTTGCCTAAGAAATATTTGTGCTCCATTTGGGAGATTTTTTTGTTCTTCCCTTTTGTCTTCCTTTCTCTCTCTCTCTCTCTCTCTCTCTCTCTCTCTCTCTTTCTCTCTCTCTCTTTCTCTCTCTCTCTCTCTCTCTCTCTCTCTCTCTCTCTCTCTCTCTCTCTGACTTTTATATTTTAGGAACTTGGTAAGTTCAATATTTTAAGCTCAATGAGTTCGTAAGATTGGCAGATGAGAAAACCGTGTTTTGGAGGAAGGCTGAAATAGAGGCAAGAAATTTTATTTCATTGCTGAGATGTATAGCAGGATATTAACATTACACTAATACTCAAATTCACTTGAGAAACATTGCAGATATCATTGGACAATACAGATGATATAATCATAAAAGGGATCACCTTGAAAACTACAACCATACTGTGGTGCTACCACATCTTATGAATACTAACCAACGTTATTAAGAGGAAAATTTGGGTTGTGCGAACAGTTTCTAATGTTTCACATTAAAGAAACTGACCATTCAATTATTCTCTAGGAAGTTTAATATTTTTTTCTTGAAAAAAACATAAGAAATATTCAATTACTGGAAAAGTTCTTGATGTAAAGAAAAACTTACTGGATCCATTTGTTTTAGCAAGCAAAGAATCAATGAAATGGCATGTTTATATCCTTTAAGAATGTATTTTGTAATATGTTTGCTTTGTTATCATTTATGTAGAAATATATTGATTTCAGATATGAAAATTACTTTTCAGAAAATTCCTTTACAATAACTTACAATACTAGTGCAATAATTTACAATCTGAAAAGTTAGATCCTACATTTTTGGCATACCAAATAATTCCATCAAATGTACTTATATGGTAGATGAAATAGCAGTAATATATACCCATTATAACTCTTAGATATATTGTATGTGTCAATATTAAAGACAGTTATTTTTAATCTCTTCAAATAGCATCTAAATCACAGACAGGAAATATTTCTAATTCTGATTTTATTCGGCTGAATTTCATGAAATATTCATAACATTTTGAAGAGAATTCTTATACTGTAGTATGCTAACAGTCAACATTAATCGCTCAAGATTTTATACAATAAATCATTTTTGATATCCCCCTTCCAAAGCAAGGTATTGCTGGGTAATTTTTTATGGTAAATTCCATAAGCCTATGCCATTTTACATGATTACATTTCCTGTTTTCTTTGCATCCTTACCCTGGCACATGGGTCAATGGCTCCATGTGAAGTGCTCGAAGCTCAGCTTTTCTCTTCGAGAACTGAAAACATTTCTGGGTTGACAAAAATAAAATTAGACTCTAGTACTTTCATATATTCTAGTTCTCAAATTTATGTTCTTAGAAAGCAAAGATTAGCAAAAACAGAAAAGAGGGAATCTTGTCTGAGAAAACTTCTTGAGAAAAACACTTGCTGCACATGCGTGCAAACATGTGTTCTGATGCAAACACTGCCATAACAGTGTGGTGACAGAGCTGGAACCCCAATCCAGGATTACACGGAGTAAATACAGCAGTCCCTGGATCGTGTGATAAGCACGTGTGATTACACGGTGAGCTAAAATTTCAGTGGGGGGCAGTGTTCCTAATTATAATGTAGAGAAATCCAGGTGTCAACCTCTGACTTGCACATGTTTGTATATGCATGCTTATACCCATACAAAGAGGTGCACAGAAAACTACAATGCACACACACCAGGGGATCTTTGTTTAATATTTAATGGTTAGGGTCCCCATTTGTGACTAATGTATCATCAATTAAGAATAAAGCAAAGACATCTGAGAAGTTTTAGAAAAAAAAAGGTTTCAATGCTTTATTCCTGGTTTATTAGTACTTACAGTGCAATATTTTCACTTATAACAAAACAATTGTGCAGTCATTTAAATTGCATCATATTTACATAATGACACCCCCAGTAACATGGAATCTGTAGTGAAATTTATTCACAAAGTCTCTCCTGAATGTGCTTTTGGGTTAATCATACTTTTTGAGAAAATATCATGATTACCTTTAAAGATCTCATGTTCATTTCAAAGTAGTTTCATCTATGTGCAAGCAGAATATGCTTGTATAGCAAAATCACAAAAGTAAAAATTTTAAGTTCCATAGACCTCTCTCACATTCTTACTTCTCTATTCTTTAACCATGGACAATAGGCTTTGTCCTTTGCCCCAAAGCGAAAATAAAAGCAAGGGTTGCCAATCTCATTTTGAACAAACATATCCTGCTATTTGGGGTTTTTCTGGGGAAAGTCCAACTAATATGCTATCAAAAACAAGCTGAGCATAAAATTAACACCTGTATAAACAAATGTATAGAAAACATCCATAAAGAACATGCACCAAATGTAACAGCAACTGTCATGAGAATTAAGAGGACATTTATTTTTTTAACCACCTTTTTGGTAATTTTTTTCAGATTTTATTTGTAATAATTTTTAATTTTAAATAATTAAACTTTGAAAGCATATTAACATATGCATTTAATGGAGTCTGATTCCTGAGGCTTAGATTTTTAAAAAAGAAGCACAGTGATTGAGGGGAGAGTCAGTTGTCTGACTTTTTTGGTCTCTTCAGATTACAGTCAGAACCTTCTATAACAGCAAGGAATCTATGTATATTCAACCCATTGCTCCATGTACATAGTACTTTTTTAAAGCACTTTCCCCCCTAGTGGATTGTGTCTGTTCAGTTTTTTCTGATCATTGTTTTCCTCCCAAGCTTGGTCTTTTCCAGAAGCATTATTGTAGTTCCAAGTTTCTGACGCACACTTCCCATTTTCTCTTAAAGTTTTTCAGAATATTGGACTGTTTTGTAGTATTGTGTGTAGGAAATGAATGAAATGTTCATTCATTTCCCGACTACCCAGACCCGAATAATCACACAGAAACTATACTAATAATAGCACTGTTTGACTAAATACTCAGACATATTTCAAGTTATCTCTTACATCTTGAATTAACCCATTTCTACTAATCTGTGTATCTGCATGAGGTTATGGCCTGCCAGTGAGTTTGCAGCAGCATCTTTCTTCTTTGGCAGCTACATGGCATCTCTCTGACTCTGCTACTCTCTCTCTGTATGTATCTTTTAAAGTCTGACTATATTCTGTCCTGCCATAGGCAATAGCAACTTTACTCATTAACTAATAAGAATAACACATATACAGAAGAACATGCCACACCATCTCCCCTTTTCTGTCTAAATAAAATGTAAGGTTTTAAACTTTAACATAGTAAAATTACATCAAGCAAAACGGGTATCAAGCGAGAATTACACTTATAATATTTAGTTTCTTTGTATCTGGAAAGTTTCATATCTAATTTATCTTTTATCATAACTAAGGAAAACTCTAACTATCTTTCTTCAACTCTTCAAAGATCCCAAAAAGATATAATATTACCTAAGTAAACAGGAAGTGCATTGTAAGCAACTTCCAAAGTTCTAGAAATGTTAGAGACATATTGCTGCCTGAACAGTCACCCAAAGTTCCTTTGTAACATT
Source organism: Myodes glareolus (assembly GCF_982192425.1). Classification (NCBI taxonomy): domain Eukaryota; kingdom Metazoa; phylum Chordata; class Mammalia; order Rodentia; family Cricetidae; genus Myodes; species Myodes glareolus. The sequence goes on along the minus strand of NC_142026.1, from coordinate 42,609,907 downwards.
GGAGCATCCATCTTCAGCCGACCGGCCCATATTATCTACCAGATTTTTTTCATAAAGCAAAAAATTTGAAAGATTATTTTACCTATATTGACAGTTTATTAGTCACTTTCTTCTGTATTCTTTAGAATATCTGGCAGACTGTTTTATAAAGCAGGAACCTTGAAGGGATGTCTCTCTTTAGGCATGTTCAGAAGTCATTGTTCTGTGGGTCCTTCCTGCATGTCCAGATCATACAGAATATCATCAATTAATCCAGGCCAGGCAAGAGCACCTTATAGCCCAAATGGCTAGCCTTGTCACATTGAAGGCAAATTTCCTAATTAGTTTCTTCAATTCCCATCAATGTCTCTGAAGTAATTAGTACTTCCAGAAGCAGACTCACTGTTGAATAAAGTCTAAGTTTTGAAACCTTTTAAATGACATATTCTTTTGGTCTTTGAACTGTTGAAGGTTATCTATATAACAAAAATATATTGCTATATTTCTAGAAAACCTAACTCACAGGACTAAAGATTTGACTATTATAGATGACTATTAATTCATAATTTTAAATTATGTATTATATATTTAAATGAACTACATAATCATAATACTTTAAAAAGGAAAGAAATATGCATATAACAAAAAGCTGTTAAATTTATATCAATAAATTAAAATCCATACCAACGTACAGTATTAATCTCTGTATATCATATCCCTCTTCCTTTTTAAAAGAGATTGACTGTGTCCATTAACAATCTGTACATATCCCCTTTTAAATAAAAGCAAACATTTATAAGCAATCATTTTGGGGAATTTTGGCATAGTTTTCTCTAAACTCTTTCCTGCTGCTTGTTGAGGGAAGTATTTGTAGGGTTCATGGAGACCTTTTAACGATTTTGTTCTAACAAACCACATTAGACTGTGAGGAATCCACAGGTCTCATCTTTTGTGGAAACAAAAATAGAACCTCTTTTCCAAAACAACATATCCTTAGACCAAAATTTTGAAGTCAAGATACCATTATGTTGGTTTAAGTTAGTAGGCCTCCAGAATCAAATATATTTCTATAGTCCAAAACTTCGAAGAAAACACAAAAATGTTCATAATACAGACTCTCTGTATACATGCAGTTGTTTACTACTGATATTCTTTTAAGGAACTTTTTGACATTCTCATTTTATGTAGAATTCATATTTTTTACAGAAAATATTAAACATTTGTATTTATTAACAAATCTCATCTTTCTCATTTAGTGGAGTTGTGCTACAAAATTCCAAACAAGCCTCTAGTATTCTTTGAATGAATTATCACTGATTTTTTCATTAAATATTATATTTGTATAATTAAATATTATATTTCATTAAATGTTATATTTGTTTCATTAAATAGTATACTTTCTCTATGTCTCTTATCATTCTTGTTTTTAATTTTCAATATTGATAAAACAGAGCAAGAATATGAATGCTTATGAGTCATTCTTTCAAAAAGTAGTACCAATAAATATCAGGATGAAGATAAAATTTATCAGCAGAAAAGGACTTTACATTACTGTAGGTGTTTCAAGCTATGAACCAGAAAAATCATCTTTTTTTTTCCTTTTTTAAAATATTTTATCTTATTTTATTTTTTTAAAAAGAAAACAAACTAACTCTTTTCATTTAAATACCAATCCCAGTTCCCACTCCCTCTTCTCCCATTCCCTCCATCTACTCTCCCACCCCACCCTCTATCCACACCTCAGAGGGGATAAGGCACATTGCTTTGGGAAAGGTCCAAGGTCCTTACTACTCAACCTTGGCTGAACAAGGTATACATCAAAAGAGAATAGGTTCCCCAAAAGCCAGTAAAAACAGTGCCATAGCCAGTGGCCCTGCAGTCTTTTCCAGTCACATAACTGTCACCCACTCTCGGAGGGACAAGTTTAGACTTATGTTACTTCCTTTCTTTTCCGGTTAGAGTTGGTGAGGTCCCATTAATCAGGTAAACTGTATCACTGGGCTTCCCCACCAATCCTACCAAAAGCAATCTATAGATTCAATGCAATCCCCATCAAAATCTCAACACAATTCTTCACAGACCTTGAAAGAATAATAATCAACTTCATATGGAAAAACAGAAAACCCAGGATAGCTCACACAATCCTGTACAATAAAGGGTCTTTCAGATGCGCTACTATCTCTGACATCAACCTCTGTTATAGAGCTAGAGTAATGAAAACAGCTTGGTATTGGAATAAAAACAGACAGATTGACCATTCGTAGTCCACACACCTATGAACATCTGATTTTTGACAAAGAAGCTAAAATTATACAATAGAAAAAAGAAAGCACATTCAACAAATGGTGCTGGCATAACTGGATGTCAACAAGTAGAAGAATGAAAATTGATCCATATCTATCCCCACGGACCTTTCTTTCTTTTATTGAGTCTTTCATGATTCAGGAAACAAAGTTGAGACTCTCATGACAGCATTATACTTCATGCTTAATATTAGGAAGGATACATGTAAAACAGTATTAAAAAATTTTAGAAACCATTGCATTAAGCTGAATGTATACATTTCATTCAGCTTAGGCATATGTACCCCAGATATCTAAGCATATGACATTACTTTATAGTGATGATGGACAATGCTCAGTCACATCTTTGGTAACTTTTGGGTAATAGAATGATCTCTATTTCTGAAAAATTTCATGTTTTCACTACGGATATTTACATGTACAGTAATAGAACTAGTACTCGCTAATAAAATTAGATTTCTTTTTAGCATTTGCATTTGAAATTTCCAAAACCATTATTTGTTCTTTTTAAACAGTCATTTTCAAATTAATTCAGCAGAACATTTTTGGTGTCACTTTAAGTGATTAAATTTCTAGTCCATGGCAAAAGGAAATTTTATAGTAATCTTTTCATGCATAAAATATGCCAAATATAGTTACTTTCATGGATTTATGTCAAACAATTCCTGAGGAGACTTCTAGCACAGTATCTTTATATATTTTCTAGCTTTATCTTTAATTGGTCAAAATTTCAGTAGAAATTTTGAATCTCTTTAGTCTCTTTATACTTTCTACAATACTTCTCTATATTACTTTCAATTTGTAGGCCATGACTCCCATAGGGGTCACATTTCAGATATCCTGCATATTAGATATTTACATTGCAATACTTTACAGTAGCAAAATTGGAGTTTTAACGTTGGAACAAAATAGTTTATGGTTCAGGGTGACCAAAGCATGATGAACTGTGCTAAAGGTTTGCAGCATTAGGAAGGTCGAGAATCATCTCTGCTGTAATAATACTTACTATTATTTTATAGCCTTTATCTTATTTGCCATCTTTAGTTTACGTGGTCAAGTCATGAGCATGTAGAAAACACTGTTGTGTGGAATATTTATACTTTATAGAGGTAATCTCATATAAACAGAAATGAATTATTTCTGGTTAATTTATTTCACATAACATAATATTTTGGAAATCCATTAAAAATTCCACACTTCTTTGTGGGATGTACTAAGTATGTTTTTAATTTGAGTCAATCAGATTTTCTCTTTTTTCTTTAACAGTGCTTTAAATAATCAATTGCAATATTTATATAATGTGTAGAATATAATATTACAATTATTTTTTGTTTGTCTCACATACTGTTAAATACAGAAAGTAATGGAAGATAAATATAAAATGGACAAGACTTGGCACACATCTTTCTGATTATGGCAACTGACTGGCAGCAAGGAGTACCGAGCCAAGAACACTTCTAAATCTACAGCTGCTAAGCTTCTTTCATTGTCTTCCTTTCAAGAAATGGCCAAATTTGATATTTCTTCTTTCATTTCTAAAGGTTTACAATTAATATAATCTCAATTAATGCAATCATTAGGAAATGTAAAGTCCTAAAACTCTGAATCGAGAAATTTGAAATAAAATACAATGTGTATGAATCTAATTCTTAGAGATTTGGACTAAACCTAATTTCACTTGCAAGTTTTAAACTAAGTCCTATTTTAATTTAGCCCAGAAAAAAGTACCCTGTAAGCTGCCAAGATTTACATATTTAATTCTCTTACCTTATATTACAGTGATAAAATCAGTTTGAAAATGCAGAAGGAAAAGGCCCAAGGAAAGCATTAAGATTCAAAAGAAAATTAAACTGTGTGTTTTGTGTCCACAACTGACTATAAACTCTGAGAACTGAGCTTCTGCGTTAGGGATTCTCTAGACAGAAAATGACACAATGAGAAAGTAGTCTTGAACTAACTTAGTCAGGGATTGTAACCAAGATGGTTATCAAAATCTTACAATCAATGGAGAAACAATTTCTTTATATTTTTTTTACCCTGACAATCTCCACATGTTTTGTCATATTTAACAATGCTAATTTTGTCTGATTCCTATGTGTAGTCACAATTACGTTAAATCTCTTTTTCCTCCCCAGTGTTACAAGTAATAGTACCATTTGTTTCAACCTTCTTTCATTTCCATAAACAACATACAAAATAAAGCCTAGGATCCTATTGCATGAAGACATCTGAAAAGATAATAAGAGCTAAAATCTAGTATAAAGGCCATTGAATACATTAATAAACATTTTTTCCTACAACAGTACTGTTTCATTGGAAGGAATGTTTGAATGAAATACCTCAAATATTTACCACCACATTTCCTCAAAATGTGCCCTTTGCTTTCAGTGTCTTACCAGTTTTATTGATTATTTATACCCTATACATCAGTATTACAGAAGTCACAGAACCCAGAACTACAGTTATTAAAAATCTTGTCTTCGAATTCTGTGATCAGTTTTAATTAATTATCTACATATTTATGTTTGGAGTAAATACACTTATAAACTCTGTTTTGTTTAGTTTTTTAATACAAAGATGATCATCATAGCTTATAACAACCCTCAAAAATCTGTCAACAGTCTATTAGGGAGAGTTTTTAGGGTTATTCATTTTAAAAATTTACTTTTCATTTTACATACCAACCCAGTTCCCCCCTCCTCTTCTCTCTTAACCCTTCTCCCTTCTCATTCTGTCATCAACTCCTCAGAAGGGGTAAGGTCTTTCTTGGGGAGACAACAAGGCCTAGCATACTAACTTGAGGCTGGACCAAGCCACTACCAACATATAAAGTCTTAGCAAAGTATCCCACTATAGGAAATGGATTCCAAAAAGTCAGTTCATACACCTAGGCTATGTACTGGTGTCACTGCCAAAGCCCTCCATCTCTACAGATCAAGCCACATAACTGTCACCCACATTCAGAGGGTCTAGTTTGGTCCCATGCCGGTTCCCCAGATTTCAGTACTTAATTCATAAGCTCCCACTAGCTTGGTCAGCTGTCTCTGTGTTTTCCCCACCTTGGTCTTGACTTCCCTTATTCATATGATCCCTCCACCCTCTCTTCAAACGAATTCCAGGAACTCAGTCCAGTATTTTGATGTGGGTCAGCACATCTGCTTCCATCAGTTACTGGATGTAGGTTCTATGATGACAATTCGTCTCTAACCTGATTAAAAGGGAAGGCCCTTTCAGACATCCTCTCTACTACTGCTTGGAGTCTTAGGTGAGGACATCCTTGTGGATTCCTGAGAATTTCTCTAACACCACGTTACTCCTTAATCTCATAATGGTTCCCTCTATCAAGATATCTATTTCATTGCTCTCCCCCTCTACCACTCTCCCAACTTGGTCTTCTTCCTTCATGTTCCCATCCCCCATCTCCCATTCCCCATTCCTTCTTTTCTTCACTCTCCCACCTCGTTCTCACTTTACCCAGAAGATCTTAACTATTTTCCTTTCTGGGGCCTACCATGTGTGTCCCACTTTGTGCCCCCCTTTTTACGTAGCATCTCTGGTTTTGTGGATTATAGCTTGGTTATCTTTGCTTTGCATCTACTATTTACTTTTGCCTAAATGCATACTGTGTTTGTCTTTATGAATCTGGGTTAACACACTCAGGATGTTTTCTTCATGTTCCATTTATTTGCCTGCAAATTTTAAGATGTTGTTTTTCTTTTATTACTGAGTAATAGTACATTGTGGAAATGTGCCACATTTTCTTTATCCATTCTTTGCTTGATGGTCATCAAGGTTGTTTTCAGGTTCTGGCTATTACAAATAATGCTGCTATGAATATAGTTGAGCAACTCTTCTTGTAGTATGATAGTGAATCCTTTGGGAAATGACACAGTCAAAACTGGTAGCCTACCAAATGGGAAGAGATCTTCACCAAGCCCATATGTGACAGAAGGATGATCTTCAATATACATAAAGAACTAAGGAAATTAGACACCCAAATATCAAATATTCCAATTAAAAATGGGATACAGATCTAAACAGAGAATTCTCAACAGAAGAAACTTATATGGTCAAAAGACATTTACAGAATTTCTCAACATTTTTAGCCATCAGTGTAATGCAAATCAAAATGTCTCTGAGATAGCATCTTACACATATTGGAATGGCTAAGGTTATGATAACTTATGCTGGAGAAGATGTGGAGTAAGAGGAGCACTCATCCACTGCTGGTGGGAGGGCAAATGTATAGAGCAACTTTGGAAATCAGTATGCAGTTTCAGAAAATAAATCTGGAAATTTGGAAGTCAATCTACCTGAAGACCCAGCAATACTACTCTTGGGCATGTACCCAAAGGATACACTTAGAAATTTTATAGTTAAAGGCTATTTCCCAATTGAGGATGGAAATGGTTTTAATTTAGATACCTTTGCATGGAACAAATTACTGTATATGCTTCTTTTAAGTAAACACACACACACACACACACACACACACATACACTTTAATCAAAATAGAACCACAAACTTAAAACTGAGATCATAAGAAAACAATGTAAATTTCCTAAGTGAAATTAATGCTAGCAAATTAAACAACCCACTTGCTGATCCTTTAATTTAAAAAACATAATTAATAAGAAGTATTTGTTTAGTTTCTGTTGAGGCATTTAAAAACTTCCCTAATACTTTCATTCTGAATCTAGGGTTTTCTCCAGGACTTTTTTCCTGTTTCATCCTTTAGCTCTATCTCACAACTTGTTTTCTTTTTGATTGCTTAAAAAAATCTGAGAGTTACATATTGGCATAATTTAAGACACATTATAAGCTTATATCACTTTAAAATAGGCAGATTTGTAATGATTCTTATTTTGTTTTGATGATTCCTAATAAAAAAGAAAATTGTATGTTCTCTTTTATAAAGTGCTATTATATCTCTTAAGAAATAAATGATTTGATACAAAAAGTTTTACATGTAGTTATGATAGAGATTGAATTTGCCTTATAGTACTCAAGGTAAGGACTTTTGATATAATTTTTAAATGTTATCAACAGCTATATAGTAGTAGGTAAATAAGAATGTTTATATAGGTGCTGAAAGGTAAAGAAACAAAACTTCTGCAAAGTCTCATGCTTCACTCATCAAAAGTTAAATGTTTTGCACTGTAGAGCTCAGACATAAAGTCAACTTCTTCTAAGACAAAGACCCTACCCTACTCTGATCTCAACACTGGCATCTTGCTACTTTTCCAATCCACAGCACTGCTTCCCTCAGCTTTCCTATCTCCCACTTGGATGTCTGTTTCTCATTCCATTCTTTAGAGTACTTCAGTACCTCCTTTCCTTCTGAGATGTAATTTGTCTCCCATGTTTCCCTATTAATCTGTTCACAGCAGAACAGCCCTGCACCTCATTCCCCGAAAGCATCCAGATATTGCCCTCTATGTAATAGAAGACCTAAAGCAAAATTGTCAACATCAATAAATAATTACTTTTTCACATATTTAAACTTTAAGACATCACCTAATAGAATATAGTTATCTTGCTTGGCAACACTTCTATTAATTCATTTAAATACAGATTATTCAAAATCAGAGTGAGAAGAAATTGTATATGTCAGAATAAGACTTTAATGAGGTAAACTGGGCTTCATTCCAAGATATGTTGTTTGCCAGCTGTTTGATTGTGGACAATTTTAAATATCTGGCTATCAGTGTATCTTCAATTAAGAGAATGTATTCTACCCAGTCATTACAGGAAGACCTACAATATTGCCAATAATATCCCCAAAGCAGTAATCAAAAATAGTTTAAACATAATTCACACTTGATAACAAGCAGAAATCATAACTATAATTCTTTATTATTTTGATACTATACCTATGAATTTCTGTATTTATACAGGTAAATGATAATCAAAAATAGTTCCTGTCTATTTATGAAACAAGTATTCAAGCTCATTTTTTAAATCTTCTCGATTCATTTTGAAAACACCAGCAGCTATTCTTATTTTATGTTTTTACTTTTAATATGCATATATTGTTTTGCAATCACATTTATACTATGTTCCCTTTCCATCTCTCCTCTAGTCTTTCCGGTTACCTTCAACTTCTATTTATTCTATCACCCTTTTCTTAGCTACATGTCCTCTCTCTCTCTCTCTCTTTCTCTCTCTCTCTCTCTCTCTCTCTCTCTCTTCAACACTAGTTTCTTTAGTAAGCCAGAGCTTCTCTATGTTTATCATTGCTATGGTCATGCCATATCCATAAGTCAGGATTTTATCGTGTTACACGCCATTTCCCATCACTCATAATTTTCCTCTTGTCTCTTCCATGGTTGTTTATTGGCTTTAGATGAGATAATATAGATGTCTATTTTAGCGATGAGCGTTCAAAGTCGTTCTTCTCTTCAATTTGATCAGATGTTGTGTTAGGGTTTCTATTGCTGTGAAGAGACACCATGACCATGGCAACTGTTATGAAGAAAAAAAAAACCATTGAATTGGAGTGATTCTTTACATTTTCAATGATTTAGTCAATTGTCATCAATGGTGTTACATGGTAGCATGCAGGCAGTTGTTGTGCTGAAGAGGTAGCTGGGAGTCCTACATCTTGACAGAAATGCAAGAGGAGGTGGTCCGAGAAGCTGGAAGATACAGTAAACATATTTGAGACCTTAAAGCCCACCTCCTCAGTGACATTTTTCCTTATACAAGACCACTTCTACTCCAACAAGGAAACATCTACTTGTAGTGTCACTTCATTTGGGGGACATTTTCTTCGAAACCACCACAGTTGTGAATCTGTGTTATCTGTCTTCCTCTTCTAGACGCTTCTCTGACCCAGACTGATGGCAGCAAATGTCTATGAGTATAAACACAAGTAGTTTGATATTTGAAAAAAATATTGGTAATACATTCACCATAAGACCTTTTATCACTCCATCCATTGGCTTTTAATACAGATTATACTGTACTATGTCTATATCCACACATAGTGAATAGAACTCAAGTTGAACTGCAAAGTGGGTGGTTATCACCAAAACAGTTTTGCCACTATTGTATCAGTGGGTACATTTTTGCCTGACAGGCAGCACTATGAATTCTTATTAGTAGGGACAATGATTGCAATTCATTTCCATTTGGATTTTTCTGTGTCCACTGTTGAAAATGTATGGTATATTCAACAACAGAATTTTACCATTAGCTTTCTTTAGTAACCCAGTGAAATAACAATAGCCTGTATGTCTTTCAGAGCTTCTGAGGCATCCCAGGCCAACAACACACACTTGTGAATAAGACTTATTTTTTTTAATAAAAAAATGATTTTGAAATAATTCTAATAGATCCATGCAGGGTATCACCGCTTAAACTCTTTGACTATTGTTTTAATTTATTTTACCATAAATCTCCATATGTTTTATTTCTATATTCTTAGTTTTTGCCCACCCTCTTAACAATGTCCTCTTTTCCCCTATTAGATAGATGAAGCTTCAATAAGCTCAAAGGAAGAAGTTAGTGAAATAAATACATGTTCTTTCATGTTACCAATGTGCAATTCACACATGGCCAATATGAATGAGTGGGTTTTTTATTCTATTTAAAAATATTAAGTTCTAATGATCAAATTAGTTAACTTAAAAATATAATCTGAATGAAAGTAGTTTACTTTCTTGCACATTGTTTTTCTTTGTGTTCCTTTGGTCTGATTTGTTTAATATGTTTATAAGAGAATAATTCTATTAAATGTATAGAAACTAATACTATAAAATGAGAGTTACGTAGCAGTTTAATACTGAAAAGCTGATATATTTTAATTTCTTTTTAAAGAAAATGATCTATGAAAAGATGTGAAAGAATACTTAAATTATTTTAGTTTCATTTGCTCAACTTTGTCAAAGTTTCTTTGGTAAAAATTTTTGCATCTGTATTAGTAAAACATTCATATTTTTATTTTTTAAATAGCTAATTCTTAATCAATACTCTGGACTATGTAGACAATCATAATATCATAAATCATATAAAGTATTTGATGTGCTTGTGTAAACATTGTTTATATTACCTTGAATATAGAAAATGAAGTCAAGAGTTCTCTGTGGCTAGCCACAGCATCATTTGAATTAGGAAGAACAATGAAATTCTTCCATTATGATTATGATTGCATACCCAGAGTACTGGATGTCTCTTAGATTTGCTCCTCAGGTAACCCATTTACACAATCATATTAGACATAATTTTTAGTTTTAGTAATAAGTTGCTAATAACTTTATAACCATCATATTCTTCTTACAATTTCTGATTTTGTTTTGAAAGCAAATTTATAAAAGCAAAATCCCTTATTTTGCATGTGCTAATTAGAAATATATTAACTTAAAACATAAACTCAATATTTAATGTCTATGACAAATTAGGAAAAAATAGTAAATTCTAATTAGTTATGCTTGATTCTTACTGAGACAGATTTAAGGGTTTCTATGAATCTCTTTGGAAAAGTTGAGAATGAACATTTTTGTGTACTGTTTTGACCTCTGCTTTAACTACACAATCCCAATTTATTTTAAATGCATTCCCAGATATGACCTTTATGATTAATATCTTTTGCTATGTTATCTCTTTTGCTAATGAAAAATATTGGGTGTTCCTTTAACTTCATAGAATGCAAAGACAGATGAAAAAATTTCACACGTGAACTCCTTATGAACACTTCTAATTGCTTAGGAACAGTGTTTGAAAATCTCAAGTAATTTGCCATTATTATAATGAATAGCATAAACTGTAATTTTTCATAGTAATTAACTTGTGTCAGCACCATTATTTTTCATTAATTATAAATGAGAAAGAATGAAAGAACACCCACAGGAACAGATGTGCAGAATTGTCTCTTAGGTTTTGTGCTAGAGATTTTTTTCTCTTTGCTCAGCGCACTATTGTGCATGAACTATGAAGCTCAGAAAAGAGGCAAGTGGAGGCCCCTGCTTTTCACAAGAGGGAATGTGTAGTATTTAACAGGGTTGTTTCGTTTAACACCCACTGTTTTATTGAAAGAAGAAAAATATCACCAGCTTGAAAGATAAAACCCATTCCAAAATTAGCAAATGTGACTCAGATAATTTCTATGAATATGTTTTGAGAGTTGTACACCCTACTTAGAGGAAAAAATTACTCTACACTTTTACCAAATTCCAAGTTTATATTTATATTAAGTTTTATTTAGTTAACACCAAATCAATGAAAGAGAGAAGGAAACGATATCAGATTGTGAGAATTTAGCGCACTAAACAAGAGATGTAATTAAGATGATTCAATAAGTTGCTGTCATTGCTGTTGTGCTAGATAAGAGTTTTTATGACATTTTCAGCAGGAAAAAAAATGAAAGGTACTCATGGATCCCCGAGTCAAACTTTTAATACCTGAGCTGCTGTTTTTCCACCTTTGGAAACTCCAACAACCTACAATCAGAAGTCTTAAAATCATCAACCGGGAATTAGTTGTGACTTTATAGTTAACCTGATTCGTAGCAACTTTTCAATATATTTTGTGTACTTTGATCTCCACAAATTTTGTCCAGGATATTCTGGACAATGTTTTTCTATGCAGGAAAAAAAAAGGAGAAAGAAACTTTCACTTTTTCCCAGGGTGAGTACTTTGGGGTTATGCAGAGGATGTCTGCTGGAAAAAAGAAAACTGAGATCATATACACTCAGAGGATTTGGCAAGTTTATCCAAATCTTACTGTTATTTCCTTCAAAATGTTTAAAGTGAAAACAACAGCTTTTATATCTAGCCTGGAAGTGTTACACCCAGTATTCCCATTGCCTACTGATGCAGCTGATTCTTGCCTGAAGTACCTCTCAGTCTTAAAAGTGAAAAGAGGGGACACAACTCTTTCCTGTTATTAGAGTTCCTTAATTCCCAAAGAATCACGAGTGATGTTTGCAGTAGTTTAAATCAAGGGAAATGACTTTTTATTTTAAGACAGTTAACCTCAACTGCATGTCAGCTATTTGTCCTCAGCTAATGAATCCCTCTGCAGTCATCCCGTATGTCAAATTTGCTTCTCTTCCCTCCTTCTAATGGAAGCATTCTTGCCTCTGATGTTAGAAAATAAATAAATAAAATTGAAAACTCAAATACAGTCATAAAGATATCTTCTTTTCTAAAAGGATTTAACCAAAATCACTTGTACAAAATTATGTATAAGAAATAATTACCAATATGTAACAATTGAACACATATTACATTTAAGATTCAGTTTCTTAAGATGAATTTAAGATTCATCGATTGCTTGCATTTATGATTACCATGAATGCTGTACAAAATGATCAACAACACATGACTGAGTTGAATATCATACCTAGGACTCAAGAACTATTTACCAGAATTCTTTCAACAGGCCATGTTTTGATCTTTTTCCATAATTTAATTTATGTGTGACAATTTAAAAGAATAAAGCTCTACATTTGTGTAGACTCCTTAGACAGGTATCTTCTGTCCTATTTTCCTAATGCTGCTCTCACAAAAAGCCAGCGGTTCAACTGTTTAAAGACCGAATCGCTTTTGTCAATGGTCCAGAGGCCAACTATCTTAAGGCAAGATGTTTGTGTACCTATTTCCTTCTGTGACTATGAGGGCAACCTTCTTTCTTCTTTAGGTTTCTGGGAGCCTGTGCTGGTTTCAGGGATTCCGTGACTTACCGCTGCGTCATTCCAGGCTCTCCCATCCTGCTATGTCTTCTTTGTTTACTTGGTCTTAAATCACCCTCCAATCTTCAGTTCAGATCCTTAAGAACGAATTTAGGCTCACTTGGATAATCCAAGGTACTTTGAAAGATCACCAATTAAGCTGCGTTTGTATAGAACCCTTTCCTAAAGAAAGCACCCACTGGTTCTAGGGAGCTGACAGTTCTTATTTACTAAGATATTTCAATTATGAACACTTAGTCACCTTCACTAGCCATGAATTATTTCCTTTAGTCTGATACAGTTTTCAAGGAGGAACATACGGTTAAAATAGCACACCGGTAAGGTAAAAGGAGAATCCTTTTCAGGTGTTTAATTCCAGGTGGATATCTTTACTGCATATTTATTTTGCACACAAGGGAAGCATAAGCTTCTCTTAGGAGCATGCTAACTATGAAGGAAATCAGAAGCACTATCCTGTGATTTGCTTAACACAAGTCTTGTTCCACAAGAACTCATTATATGATCTCTTTATGTCCTCTACAAATGGCATTTTTGGAAATTCACTCTTCACTTGTGACAAAAGATAAACTCATGACATTTAGGAAACTAATGGTATAACTATAAATCAGCAAGGTTCTTCTAGATATGTAAGCATGATTTTATGAAAAATACTAATTTGTGAGTAAATAAAATACATGATTTTTGACACTGAATTCAGCGAATGTGTTTTCTTCTGGCTTTACTAATCTATAGGCCCCCAAATCATATATATAGCTAATTGTTAAATATTTACTTGGGATTAACTACCTTAAAATGAATATGAATGCTATATTTATAATAAATGTCATCTCATTCCCTGTTTTAGTGTATCCTGTTGTCCTTTGATTCCTACTCACCTCACTCTTTCTGGCCTCCTGACTGTTGCCTATCCCAGGGTGCTTGCTCTTGTGTTCCCCTTTATCTATAATTGTTTTCTTCAAAATGCTTCCTGAGTACATTAGTCTACATTGCCACATGTTTCCAAAACTCACACATCCTTACTGGCATGGCAATTATAAATGCAAATCTTCATTTTTGGAATCCCTATTTATATATTTCTTTTATTTATTCCACTTAACACCTTTTGGTTCAGAATAATATATAATATGATATCAAAACTTGTGCATTGATATGTCTTTTTCTTGACATCATGGAGGTTCGTGTGTGTGTGTGTGTGTCCTCTGCAGTACCTTCAGCAGTTAGTTCATGCTTATCAAGCACTACTTTTTCAAGTCAGGTTAAATCACTTTTAACTAAGTAGATATCGTGTTGTTCCTCACTTTTTGGTATCCCTTCGCATTATATTTCCAATGGCTAGGAGGTATTAGATATACTAATTGGTGAAGATATCATGAATTCTGTGTAGTACAACTAACTTAAATGAAACAACACTCAGTTTAAATGTGCATGTTTTAATTTAGTATAAACATGTATAGCATTATGTTCAAATACAGGCCAACATGAGAATCAGAGTAATTAAGTTCAACGCAGTCCTGAAAGAGTAGACTTATTTTAAACACGTTAATCTGAAAAAATGATAACTACTGAAAACTTATTGTTGATGAAACTGATCAGAATTACTATGCAACACGCCAAAAATTTTGTAGTATTTTGTGTGTTGATTTCTGACTAGTATGATTGGGGACCAGTGATCACACGTAATCTAGTGAACGAATAAAGGTGCAATTGTTTTCCAGTTTATGTTTAAAGTGGACTTTGGTTTTCTTTCTTCAAACAAAATATTTAATACTTCTAAAGTAAAAATAATTTTATATATTGAGGGGCTTTCATATATGTACATGGTATGCAATGAAGCAATAAAACCATGTGACATACGTTATATTATTATTAATATGTGGTGATTGAAATCACTCCCATATATATTCTGAAATATATAACACAGAAATGGTTACTAATCACAATAGTCAATGTGCAGTATGATTGATATTCAAACTTTTTACTCTTAGTTATCTCACATTAAGTTCTAATAGACCATTTCCATTTGGAAATATTAGAGAATGAAAATACATGTAATAGATCTCATCAACCAAAACATAGTTCGGAAAAACTCTGCTTTGTAGTGTCAACCTCTGACTGTCAGGCTGATGGCAGCTGTGGTGTCCACTGTAGTTCCACATTGCACAAAAGTGGTTGTGTGGTCCAGTGTATATATAGCACATTGGCTTTCTAGTGACAACATGGATCAAAATTCAACATACACTTTCAACTGAATGAATACAATTGAAAAATCCTAAATTAGACCACTCTAATTAGGGACCAACTGCTAATATATCAAAGTCACATACTGAGACTAACATTCAGAGTCAAAGAAAACCATGTTCCACCAGAATGGAGAAATTCTGAGCATATTGGGATAAAATATCTTTATTTTTTAACTAAATTATTTCTAATTATCAGGATAATTTCAACTGACTTAGGTTATGGGTTTTTTATGGGACTTTTGCAGTACATGATCTTCTCTGTTGAACAATTTTAGAACGGTAGCCATTTTAGAACTTTAAATTGCTTTTTCTTTAAAGAAATGCTTTTGTAATACTATTTTGGGAAGAAAATCACTGATAAGATTTCATTTATAATAGAATACAATTTTATTTATAATGGAAATTAGAGCATTTTAAAAGCCATCATGTAATTGAAATAGACACTGTTTCACTACTAGTCAACAGACTTCAAATAGGATTGAGTTTAAAATTGTGTTTTCCTTTGTGGTATGATAGGGCATCTCTTGGGTATATTCCCAAGAGTGGAATTGCTGGGTCTTGAGGGAGGTTGACTCCCAGTTTCCTGAGAAACCGCCACACTGATTTCCACAGTGGCCTAACAAGTTTGCATTCCCACCAACAATGGATGAGAGTTCCCCTCACTCCACATCCTCTCCAGCATAGGCTATCATTGGTGTTTTTGACTTTAGCTAATCTGACCGGTGTAAAATGGTATCTCATAGTTGTCCTGATTTACATTTCCCTGATCGCTAAGGATGTTGAACATGACCTTAAGTGTCTTTTGGCCATTCGAAGTTCTTCTGTTGAGAATTCTCTGTTCAGATCAGCATCCCTTCGAGTTTAGGGTATATTTATTTATTTTTTTTGAACATGGCATTTTTCTCAGGATATGAACAGATTTTTTTAAAATTGTGAACTCTTACTTCTATTCTCCAAAATGTGCAAATTAAACCCACACACCCAGTATTAGGCAAATGCTTGCAAAGAAAATTCACAGAAATAATTCAGCAGTTTATTTCAAAGTCCGTTGTTTTGTGGATCCTTCATTACAAATTTCTGCTCTTTATTCTGTTGTCTAAAACTTTAAACAAAAGAATGAATTTGCTTAAAGTATTACACATCTTATAGGACCAACGCCACAGTCCCTCCCTTCAAAGGACGAAAGTGGAAATAAATTCTCTCATATTGTACCACAGGTTTAGATGTGGGTCTGTTAAAACAGCCAAAGATAATTTAATCATTCACAATCAGAATCTCTTAACTCTTATTGGTATAGTTTATTTTATAATTTTAAATGTTTTGTTTTAAATTTTTTTAAAATTTTTTTTAAATTTTTTTTCAAAGTTTATTAAATTATAAAAGTTTCCATTTCCGCCCCCCTCCCAACACCCTCCCACTCTCCCCACTCCCTCTCCTCCTCCCTCTCCATCCCTAAGAGCAGTCAGTGTTTCCTGCCCTGTGGGTAGTTCAAGTTCCTCCCCCCTCCCTCCAGGTCCAGGAAGGTGAGCATCCAAACAGACTGGATCCCAGAAATCCAGTATATGCAGAGGAAACAAGTCCCAGTGTCATTGTCAATGGCTTTTCAGAAAGACTCCGGGCCAGCCACATTCAGAGAATCCGGCCACATTCAGAGAATCTGGTTGGATCACGTGCTCATTCAGTCCCAGTTCAACTGGCCTTGGTGAACTCTCATTAGATCAGTCCCCTTGTATCAGTGGGTGATTACATCCCTCGCAGTCCTTATTTCCTTATTCATGTTCTTCCTCCTTCTGCTCCTCATTTGGACCTTGGGGGGCTCAGTCCGGTGCTCCAATGTGGGTCTCTGTCTGTATCGCCATCCATCGTTGGATGAAGGTTCCCTCTGGTCTTGCCTTCTTTGCTCACGTTCTCTTTCCTTCTGCTTCTCGTTTGGACCTTGTTTTAAATATTTTAAACTATGATTTCTCACTTCAGTTTTTATAAAAAAGAAAGGGAGAGGAATCAGATGACTTTATTACCAAGTCTAAACTTTTTGTTTTATTATCATGACTAAACTCTTTCTTGATTTAGATTTCTAGAATTTGCTTTTACTTTTCAAATTATATCACACACATACATATGCATATATTCCCTATCTAATTTTCAAAAAGAAAATTTGGATATAAAATTTTAGTCATGTAATCAATTAGGGATGATATGTTTGATTATGTTTATCTTTGCTAACCATAAATTTTCATTACTCTAGATTTTATTTAATTTCAAAGTAATTCTTTGGTGGTTTTAATCATATATAATAGTTTATATTTGTTTTTATTTCTTTATATTTATTTTTATTTATTAAATTTAGAAGATTATATTAGAATTCCGTGACTCCTAGGGATAGTATTATCCCAGAGTATACATTAAAACTGCTCCTCAAATATTTATGTATAGTATAGACATTTAAAATGGTAAGTATTTAACACACACACTTAATTTTCAGGCAAATATGTCTCCATTTTAATTCACAGGAGACCAAGGGAACCCCATTTCCATGATATAGGATATTGCAATTGTTTTGGGTTGCATACCAGCAAACAAATCTAAGTTTCTACTGCAGAAAAGATTATTCATAATGTTCTCACAGAGTTCATTTAAAGCTGAATTGATCTGAATGATTTCTGGACGAGAGGGAAACTTCATCCTGACTTATAGAGTAATTACTTTATAGTCACTTTCTCAACACTTGCACAAATACAGACTGTTTTGACGCTTATAGAATAAACTAAAATTTTCTTTCCTAATCATTTACTCTAATTTCTAAATCCACCATTTTACTCCAAGGCAGATGTGGATATTAAAGATATAGATGTATGTTAAAGGGTTAAGTTATAGGGTTCTAGTCAAAGTATTTCAGAACACCATTGCCATTATTTATATTAGAATATTAAATGCAATTGTTAGACAACTCTGTGTCTCACATTATTGTCTGTAGTCATTATTTTTCTGAACTTTTTTATGGCATATAATAAGCATATTGGTAGCTATAAAATTTTAAGAACAAAATGATATTCTACTTATTCAAGATCCTTAGAGATTATTAATTGATTTTTAGCTTTAAATAAGTGTTATAAGGCGTTTTTTATGGAATCACTAATATATCATATAAGCATAATTTAAAATTATAACTCCAGGACAATTATAATTAAGTATAGCAAGTTCAGAGATCTTTAGCTGCTTTTTGATGTTCATTTATGTTTCTTCTGATTTAATGCTCTATTTACCTTACCTGTATAATATAATTGGATGATCTAACAGTTTTTGGACATGTAAGAAACTATCTTCTATAGGAACTCATTATCTAGATGTGGAAGATTTACGTAAAATTACTGTAAATCAAAAAGGGCCTTGCTAAGTACTATTAAAAATCTCCCTTATATATGCAAATTCAACTTAAAGTGAAGCTCAGCCAATGTTCTTGGTTGGGGATAATTCCCAATATTAATGGTTGAGCAGGGTCTGAGCATTTTATTAACTGCTGATAATAAAGTAGCTTCATCTTAGTAATACTAGACTTGACATTATGATTTGAAGAACAGTCAGGATTACTGTAAAACTGATTCTAGGTTTTGATAAGCAAGTAAAAACTAAAGTGTTTGTTTTCAGGGATGACAATTTGGTATTGAATAACCAATTTTGATAGTCTTTCTTTTGGAAGACTATCTTTGTCTTTTTGCATTATCCATTGTCTGTAGTTTTTTTGTATAGGATGCAGGACTACTGGTCTTTCCACAAGCCTTGTAACATGGCGACTGAGCAGATTATATTATGTATGCAAGGGTGTGTACTCAATATCCAGGGGATAAATAAAACTATCAACCTTCTACAAATCCTGAAACCTTCTACAGTGACTTACATGTAAGATATGTTAATGCATAGTGGCACAAATTTTGGAGGAGTAACCAAGCAGTCTCTGGTTCGATGCAATTGTACTTTTGGTCCAGTCTATGAGATGAAACAAATGCCAGACACAGGTAGACTGGTCAAAAGTATGAGACTAGATTGGCCATTCACCTAGGGAAAAGTCAAATACTTTTGTTCTGTTAGAAGAATGTAGCAATAAAATGACTCCTAATGACATTCTTCTATAAATATGGATCATTTTCCTACTCATCAACCTTCAGGGAAGCTTTTGTTGCAGTATATAGGATCTAAGACAGAGAATCAGAGCAGAACAAATGCAGAGAATTTGAATTTTGGAACCTTCTGTCTTAAATGAGATGTCCTTATCAAATCCTCTCCGACTAAGGACTCAGGGAGCTATACAGAAGGCAAGGTAGAAAATTATGAGATCTAGATGGGAAGAATGGATAACTTCAAGGAAACCTCCAGACACAACAGTAATGTGACAAAATTGAACTCACAAAGATTGTATTATCAGACACAGGACATACTCAGGTTAACACAAGGCTGTGTCCTTGTGCTCAAACTAGGAAGTAGGCGTGAGAGCCCACACCACACCAAGGAGATACTAGAATGGCTAACTGTTGGCAAAAGAAAATACTGCTTTTTGTCCAATGAAGTCTCACTGGGTATATTAGCCACACTTCAATGTAGACCCCATTTCCAAGAATAGATGGTCAGCACAAAATAAACTCAATGGTATTTTTGTAGAATTTTTGTATTGCATTGATTTATTGTGTTATTTTTGTCTCATTTGTTCTTTACTTGTATATTTGAGTCTTTGGATCTTTGGTGTGTGTGTGTGTGTATGTGTGTTTGTGTTTGTGTGTGTCTGTCAGAAGAGAGAGAGAGAGAGAGAGAGAGAGAGACATAGATAGATAGATAGATAGATAGATAGGTAGGTAGATAGATAGATAGATAGATAGATAGATAGATAGATAGATAGATAGAGACTTATTCAGGCTTGTTTGTGTGATGGGTCAGTAGGTATGTAGGGAAGATCAGGGAAGACCTGGTAAGGAAAAAAAAATGAATAGAATATATTGTAAAAAAAATTTGTTCAGAAACCGTAAAAAGGCAAACCGGTGAAGTAATTATGAAAAATATTATGGATTGTTTCATATGTTGCAGTCCTAAAAATATTTGCTGTTATTTCACCAAAACCTGTTTTTATTTTCCTCAATTTTATGGAAAGTCATTTCATAACAACTTAAAATTAATGTTAATTTTATGTTTAAGAGAATTGATTAAATGCATGCAATGAGTACAGAATTGATTGTGTATTAAAAGACGAGATATTTTACGTGGTCTGTGATGACAGAGTAATAATAAGAAATAGCTATAAACTCACAGAACTTAACTTAGCAAAATCTATGGTATTTTATCTAAGGCAAAATAAACATGGTTATATGTGGAGCAAAACTCCATAAAATATAATGACATCTGAATTTGCTTAGAATCTTTGATGTGCATCAAATTTCAGAAGAAAATATTTTGGATTAGAGTGGGTTATTCCTTAAAATTAAATGCTAAGGGATTATATGATTACTCTTATAATGCAGAGAGGAAAGAAGACATCACAGAGATGGAAAGGTTAAAGAGAGAAAGTTTTGCCAGAATACTGATTGCAGCCAAGGCAAAGAACATTTGCATTATCCAAAGAGATAAAAATTGAAAGTAGAAGGTAGAAATCAAACTTTCACTATTTGCAGCTGATAAGATAGTGAACATTAGTGACTCCAAAACGTCTACCAGGGAACTCCATTCTGATAAACACCTTTGGTAATGTGACAGGATGCAAGATTAACTCAGAAAGAAACAGTAGCCCTCCTGTATACAAATGATAATGAGGCAGAGAAAGATATCACTTGTAGTAACCACAAATCACAATAATCTTGTGGTAACTCAAAATAAACAGGTGAAAGACCTGCTTTACAAGAACTTTAAGTCTCCAAAGAAGGAAGTTGAAGAAAATATCAGAACATGGAAAGCTCTTCCATGCTCTTGGATAGGTAAGACCAACATAATCAAAATGGCAATCTTACCAAAGCGGTTTAGAGGTTCAATGCAATCAGCATCAAAATCCCAACACAATTCTTCACAGACCTCAAAAGAACAATATTCAACTTTATGTGGACAAACAAAAACCCAGGATAGCTAAAACAATCCTGTACAATAAAGGAACTTCTAAAAGCATCACCATTCCTGATTTCAAGCTTTACTTACAGATCTATAATAATAAAAACATCTTGTCATTGGCATAAAAACAGATTATGTGGATCAACGGACTCGAATTGAAGTGCCTGACACTAATCCATACATATATGACTACCTGATTTTAGACAAAGTAGGCAAGACGGTACAGTGCAATAAAGAAAGCAACTTCAACAAATGGTGCTGGCATAACTGTATATCAACATGTAGACGATTGCAAATAGATTCATATATATTGCCATGCAAAAACTAAAGTCCAAGTGGATCAAAGACTTCAAAAGAAATCCAGGTACACTGAACTTGATAGAAAAGAAATGGGAAGTAGTCTTAGACACAGTAGCACAGGAGAACACTTTCTAAATATAACACCAGTAGCACAGACACTCAGACAACAATCACTAAATGGGACCTCCTAAAACTGAAAACCTTCTATAGGGCAAAGGACAGGATAAATAAGACAAAATGCCAGCAGACAGAATGGGAAAAGATATTCATTAACCCCATATCTGACAGAGAACTGATCTCCAAAGTATATAAAGAACCTAAGAAACTAGACATCAATATACAAAACAATCCAATTTAAAAAATTGGGTACTAAGCTAAACGGAGAATTCTTTACAGAAGAATCTCAAATGGGTGAAAGACATTTAAGGAATTGCTCAACATTCTTCATCTACAGGGAAATACAAATCAAAATGACTCTGAGATACCATCTTACACCTGTCAGAAGGGCTAAGTTCAAAAATATTGAGAAGAGTTTATGTTGGAGAGGATGGGGAGTAAAGATAACACACTTACACTGCTGTTGGGAGTGCAAACTTGTACATCAACTTTGGAAATCAGTGTGGTAGTTTCTCAGAAAATTTAGAATCAGTCTACCTAAAGACCCAGTGATACCACTCTTGGTCATACACCCAAAGGATTCTCAGTCACTTGCTCAACAATCTGTATAGAAGAAGCATTATTCATAATAGCCAGAACCTGGAAACAATCTAGATCCCCTCAACAGAAGAATGGATAAAGAATACTTGGCACATTTTCACAATGAAGTATTACTCATCATTAAAAACACAATGACATGGTAGCAACTTAAATACCAACTAATGAGTGAATGAAGAAAAGATATATGTGCATTTGACATAAAATTTAAACCTTTACCTGGGACTCTTGACTATTTCCTACCTCCTGGCGGATAGCTAAATAATCTTCATCAGGTTCGTCTTCTTATTTAGCTTCTCTAGGATCACGAATAATAGGCTCAAAGACCTTAAATTATGGTTAGAATCCACTTATGAGTGAATACATACCGTGTTCCTCTTTTTGGGTCTGGCTTACCTCACTCAGTAAAGCGTTTTCTATGTCCATCCATTTGCATGCAAAATTCAAGATGTCATTATTTTTTACCGCTGAGTAAAACTCTAATGTGTATATGTTCCACACCTTTTTTAACCATTCTTCTATTGAGGGGCACCTAGGCTGTTTCCAGGTTCTGGCTATTACAAATAGTGCTGCTATGAACATAGTTGAACAAACACTTTTGTAGTATGTTTGGGAATCTCTAGGGTATATTCCCAAGAGAGGAATTGCTGGGTCCTGAGGGAGGTTGACTCCCAGTTTCCTGAGAAACTGCCACACTGATTTCCAAAGTGGCTGCACAAGTTTGCATTCCCACCAACAATGGATGAGTGTTCCCCTCATTCCACATCCTCTCCAGCATAGGCTATCATTGGTGTTTTTAACTTTAGCTATTCTGACAGGTGTAAGATGGTATCTCAAAGTGGTTTTGATTTGCATTTCCCTGATCGCTAAGGAGGTTGAGCATGACCTTAAGTGTCTTCTGGCCATTCGAAGTTTATCTGTTGTGAATTCTCTGTTCAGATCAGTACCCCATTTTTTAATTGGGTTAATTAGAGTTTTAGTGCAGGGGGGGGAGGGTTGTTGGAAGGGGAGAGGGTTAGAGAAAAGGGAGTAGGGGAGGAATGGAGAAAGCTCGGTTGACCGAGATGGGGGGAAGGGAGGAAGGATGAATGTGGGATCAGGGAAGAATATATTTCAACTAAGGGAGTCATTTTAGAGTTTACAGGAAACTTGATTATATATGGGATCCCAGGTCCAAGGAAAGATCCCCAGATTGTTCTCTGGACAGAGGAGGGGGTGCCTGAACCGGCCTTGGCCCGTGACCATACTGATGAATATTTTGCTTATCACCATAGATCCTTCATCTGGCGTTGGATGGCGATACAGATGGAGGCCCGCGTTGGAGCACCGAACTGAGCCCCCCAAGATCCAAATGAGGAGCACAAGGAGGAAGAAAATGACGAAGGACTGCGAGGGATACTATCACCCACTGATACAAGGGGTCGGATCTAATGAGAGTTTACCAAGGCCAGATGGACCGTGACTGAACGAGCATGTGATCCAACCAGATTCTCTGAATGTGGCTGGATTTTCTGAATGTGGCTGGCCTGCAGTCTTTCTGAGAAGCCATTGACAATGACACTGGGACTGGTTTCCTCTGCATATACTGGATTTTTGGGATCCAGTCTGTTTGGATGCTCACCTTCCTGGACCTGGAGGGAGGGGGGAGGAACTTGGACTTCCCACAGGGCAGGAGACCCTGACTGCCCCTTGGGGACAAAGAGGGAGGAGGAGAGGGAGGGGGGGAGTGGGAGGGCGTTGGGAGGAGGGGCGTAAATGGAAACATTTTATAATTTAATAAAATTACTTTCAAAAAAAATTTTAAACCTTTAAAACTGAAGGAAATAATATCTACAACGTCTCTGATTCAGAGGGACATGAAGGGAAAACTTAGAGAGAGGGGATAAATTTACAAAAGCCAAATTATATGATAAATCTCAATATTCAGCTCCACAGAGTCAGAGAGTAAATGAGTTCTATATGATTAGGAAGGATGAAATGGAGAAGTGTTGACAATAATATACAAGGACACAGTTGTTTACAGTGAATAATTAATCTAGATATCTAATTTACTGATAAGAGATTATTTTAAAATTCTGGATACTTAATACATGCTGAGAGGATAGAATTTGCATAGTCTTGCCGTATATGCACACAGGAAATAACATTAACAAATAAAGATAGCCAAGGAATCTCATGGAGTTGATTAAGATGTTTATGCCATTGATAGATTTGTAGTATGTTTAGTGCATACTAATATTAAAACCTAAAAGGTTGTATAAATAACCGATGTAAGTATTTACAGACAGTTCAGTTATGCATCAATAAATTCTGCTTCTTATGGATATTTGATGTCGTTTTGGGAAGATTTTTGACATATTTTCATATAGCCAGAATGTATCAAAATTTTCACACAGTTTAGGATTACCATTGCATCTAGATATTTAGTCATTATATTCGATCAAATTTTAAGTTTCAATTGGTTGCATTTAACTGTGAGACAAAAAGTTTCAAGTTTACTAAGAAGATAACCATACTGTTCATCCTTATTATTTCTTCTGAGGTAGATTACATTTAGAATATTCTGCCCTTTAGGACTTCTATCATGCAATAATAAAAAGTTTCAAAAGATAGTTATATATTTTATCAGGCACTACAATTAATATCTGGGTAAATATAAGAAATATGTAATGATAATTGCACACTTTTGTAGGTGAATGAATGCCTCTCATGGTGAATCTCTATTATTCCCAACTTGTGATGAGGCAGTTTATTCTGAACCACACCTCTAATTTATAGAGGTGCTCAGCTGTTCTTCAGAGTACCTAGTGTGTCCTCTGTGCAACTTATTTTCCATTTTCACTTACTTTCTGATATTGTAATCCCCTCCATATGCTGTGAATTCCATTGGTGAATAAAGAAACTGCCTTCCCCTCTTGATAGGACAGAACTTAGGTAGGTGGGGAAAACTAAATTGAATTCCTGGAGAAAAGAGGCAGAGTCAGGAGAAGGCTTGTAGCCCCGCCAGAGACAAACATGCCAAAACTTTATCTGGTAAGCCACTGTCACGTGGCAATACACAGATTAACAGAGATGGGCTAAATTAATATGTAATAGTTAGCCAAGAAGAAGTTAGAGCTAACGGGCTAAGAAGTGATTTAATTAATACAGTCTCTGTGTGGTTATTTTGGGTCTGAGTTGCTGAGTGGCCAGAACGACCAGCGGCTTATTACAACAACTCTCTTTACTCTTCCTTTACTTCTACTTAAGGATTTTGGAATTGTCTTTTGTAGTTCTTCTTTTCATCTTTTGTAGTTCATTTAATTTGAATGAACCCATACCTATAAGCAGGTCATTTGATATTTCATTTCCTTTTTTTCAAATTATTCTCTAGCTATTTTAATCAATATTGGTCAACTCCTCTATTATGCTCTTTCTGCTTTTTTTCAATTGATGTCTCATTACATTTTGAATTAAGAACAATAAAAATTAAGAGCTATGTGAAACATGTTTGAAGGAAATGAAAGTCATTTTAAGTTAACTATGTGGCATTAAACTTGATGCATTTTAAGGTTGTTTACCATGCCTCCCTTTTATCTTCACAAAATTCTATCTACCTCTTATACTTTCTATTAATTTCTATATTTAAGAAACAGAACAGATGATAATTTTAAAACCTTGCATTTTTCATTATCATCACATTTCTTCTAAAACATTTGCAAACAAAAATTGTAAATGTAACTTATAACAAACAGAATATTTATTTTAATTCAGACTATATTTTTATAATATTATCAAGAGAAATTGGTTGAAACTTTTTATTTTTGTTTTACTTTATAAATGTACTTCCATGATAAAATCATTGCTATGGAACTCTCCAGAACAAAATTTCAAAGTTCATAAGCTATTCAAACTAAGGCAATGAAATAAAACAGTACCTAGAATTATGTGAGCCCAACATTTCTACCATATATTTTCCTAAAAAAAAAAAAAAAAAACAGTTCATCAGAGTTAACATCTCACCAGCACTGAATGAGTTTCCCCATGATTAGAAGCATCAAAATTTGTGCTGCAGACTTTGCTATAACTCTAAATTATATGCCATTTATTTAGCAGTTACTGTGTAATTAGTGTGTCTTAATTTGAACATTAAAAATGTATTGAGTTCTGCATGCACCATTTGTAATTACAAGATCAATTTGTGGTTAGTCTAGCTTGCTGCTAAGATTTTTGTAATTGGAATATTTGTATGCACTTCCAACTTTAAAGAGCAGGTAGTGTTGGAGAGTATTTCAGTAAAAATAAATTATTTGTGTTTTACCATGGTTTGCTATTGAAACACACAAGAAGCAAAATCTATGGAAAGGCTTAACAATGTTTTTAAAACAATTATATCGCCAATTCTTCTAACATTCAAAGACACACACACATATGCACACATCCACATGCGTGCGAACATACACACACACACACACACACACACACACACACACACTAACAGGCTTAAATGCCCTACTTAGGAAAAATAGCACTTTTGTAGGATTTAAATTTGTTTATTTCAATAGGAAATATTTACTGTTATCTCATATTTATTTTAAAAGTATTCTTTGTTTTTGTTTTTGCTTCATTTTTAAAACAGCATCCGATGTAAATCAGGTCAACCTTAAACTCACAACATAGTCAAAAATAGCTCCTGCAATTCTGAGTCTCCTACAAAGTGTTGGAATTACAGACTGCACAACCATGTGTGATGTTGGTGTCTGAATTCATGTATCTGCTAATGCTAAGCCAGAAATTGACCAATTGATCAGTCAGCAAGTTTAAAAAAATAAAAAGAGAAAAAAGAAGCTTCAGAATACCTTTTGTTCTGGAATTGAAAATACTGAATAGATTTCTCACTGTCTATGTAAGAAGTACACCAGCATATTGTTTAGGAAAGATTTGACAAAAATAGCTGCACATATTATTATTATATTAAATTATCCTTTAAGCATGTATGTGATATATAAATATACACATGTACAATATATACACATGTATGATAATATAATTCATGGTATGACACACGTGTATTTGTAGGATATACACACATATATATGTATTCATAAATATATATGATATACACATACACACATATATATGTATGTATATATGTATGTATGTATAATTCCAAAGAATATTGTCTAGAGTGCAGTCTCTTCAAACTTTTTCTGTGGTACATCTGGGGCTTAAATTTTGAAATGTAGCTACTGGTTTGAACAACAAAAATGCACTTAAAAACAAGGATAAAAAGGACAAAAACAAAATGAGTAATCATGCAAAGTACCTGAAACCAAATAATAACAAAATCACTCAACAATAGAGTATGTAGTGCTTACAAGTAGATTCCAAACTTTAAATCACTCTAAACTGGAAAAGAAGTGGAAATCCATGGAAGACATTTTAAATAGTAGACATTTAACATGGCATTAAAATGTAAATGGATGGTGCCAATTGCACTGTTGTCAGAATAGCACTTCATTTAATCTCTTTCATAATTTCTGATGATTATTATCAACTCACATGGTTCTTTCAAAGTAATCAAACCTTTAAATGAATTGGTGTTTTTTTTCGATGAAATATCTCAGAATACCACTGATGAAATTTGAGCCCATCTATTCTGGCTTCCTAAGACTTAAAACTGAAGGGATGGATGGAATGAAAAAGAGAGGGAGAACCAGGAAAGAGTTGAGAGAGGAGTGAAAGGAAATAGGGATAAGGCTGAAGAGGGGAGTATGTCCCTGAGAAGAACAGTAGGTAAATTGAAGCAAAATGTACTTTCATGGCTCTCTAGCCAGTTGCATACAAAACCCACCACTATAGAGAAATATTAATTTTTACATAACTAAGAGTGAAAAATTAAGCAGAAATACAAAAAAATAGTGATAGAAACTTCTTTAAAGTCATTCTGATCCATTTATTACATACCATGTATGTAATATACCTGCCATTAGACATACTAAAATAAATATATAAGAATTAAATTCATCATCTGTAACTTGTAATCTCCAATCGTCATTTGTAAACTTAGATAGATCATGACCATTTTGAAAGAAATATGTAAAATTACAATTTGTCTTTATTTTATGTACGTTGGAGTTTTGCCTAAAAGCATGTCTACATGAGGGTATCAGAGCTCTTGGAACTGGAGTTACAGATAGTTGTGAACTGCCTTGTGGATTGAACTTTGGGTATTGAACCCCAGTCCTCTGGAAAGTCAACCCCTAATCTCAACAGATGAACCATCATTTCTCCAGCTCACAGAAACTCAGAATCTGGGACAACAGCTCGAGACCCTGCATGGGAATGATCTAGGCCTTCCACATACATGTGACTGTTGAGTAACTGGTCTCTTTGTGGGACTCCTAGTAGTGAAATGAGGACCTATCCCTAACACTTAACCTGGTTTTGGGAACCTCTTCCTCATGCTGGGTTGCCTCATCCAGTATTAATACGGAAGAATGAACTTAGTCCTACCACAAATTGATACTTTCTTGACACCCCATGGGAGGTCTGCCCTTTTTGAACAAAAATAAAAGGAGTGGTTGAGAGACTGGAAGGGAGGAGAATGGGCCAGGGAAGAAAGTATGACAGAGGGGAGACTGTGGTCAGGATGTAAAATAAATAAAAAATGAATTAATAAAAAAATACAACACTGAATTGAGAAGTACATGATAGTCAATCATTTATAAATTTTTAGTTTCATAGGTTGAGAACTTCAATCAAAAATTTATGGCATTTAGGGTTGGATATTTGGAAGTTATCAGGTAATGAAGGGAGAGTCCATTAATAACTTACTGTTGTCCAGTAATGGCATTTTGCTAAAATTAGCTTGTAAAAAATAGTTCTATGTCAACTTGCAATGACATCCACCTTTCTCTGATATATGTGCTGGTATCATAGCACTGGACTTGGGTTCCCCTGGTCCATGTCAAACAAAGTTTGTTTACTTTTTCTGTTCCATTACATAAAAGCAAAACTTTTGTTACATCAAAAAATGGACTAGTATACAGAAGAAAAAATCTTGTGAAAATACACCATATTACAAAAAGGGTTTGCATTTGGAAAAAGTAGAAGAAAATCACTGACTGAGTCTATAAGGTAGCACAGTCAATTAGGAATGACAACTCAAAATCCTCAGATTGAAAGGCTTTTTATTCATCTGTAATTTACTGCAGATCACTCTTGTAAGTATAAGTCACTGTTGTAAATTACAGACTGTGAAAAATTGGATTATTGAGATTCAGCATTTTTCAATCCATTTTCTCATAATGACATCCATCCACTTGCAATTTCAATCGGTAAGTGCTATCTGTATTTGTTTTATATTAATGGCCTGGCACAATTTCATGTTGCAATAAAATTCTGTATTGATAACTTCTTCCAAAGAGCTTTAGGACTACAAATTCTACTTTGATTAATAAGAGCCCACCTCTCTGTTAAACATCCCTATTAATAATCTGCTACAGGTACACGAAAGATGGATGTCAGTGGCCTCTCAGTCAACACTTCATCTTGGAAATATCACTTGCCTTAACACAAAGGAATAGAAAAGCAGCAGTGTAGAGCCAAGGCAGGAGTTAAATACCAGTCTTACGGGATGAGCAATTTTTCAAAACTAGGACTTGTTCCGTGGTGAAAGAAACAGCATAATTGATCAGCATTTATCAGGGAGCAGTAGGAATTAAAGCTCAAATCTTTTAGTTTCCCACATCTTCCAGCTAGGTTGAAATAAGTAAGGAGGGAGATACTTAATTTAATATTATGCTTGGTTTGAACTCTGAGAAAGAAAAACAGTCTAATAATTTAGAGACAAGAACAGCAATCTACTCCCACATGCCTAAGATATTTCCTTTTCATAGCAGCTATACTTCTCACGTAGCTTTAAATTCTATCATAGGATTAAGTGATTGCAAAATGTTTGTAAGAAGCATTGCAAGACTTTCATTGTTATTTTAAGCAACCAACATAAATTGAAAATCTTTACTGCCTGGGTCTCCTGCTTCATTAGAGAATCATTTCTAAGGTTGATCTTAGAGAAATGGTGATCATAAATAATTGATCACCAACCAGGAATAGATTTTCTCTGCATGGCATGGTGGCACTGTCTTTAATTCCAACACTTGGAATGCAGAAGAATAAGTATCTTGGTGAGTTTGAGACCAGCTTGGCCTCCATAGAGATTTTCAAGACAGACAACATGTAGAGAGATCATTTTTTTATTAATTAATTTATAAAAATTTCCACTTTCTGCCCCTTCTCCCAATACCCTCCCACTCCCCCCACTCCCTCTCCTCCTCCCTCTCCAGTCCTAAGAGCAGTCAGGATTTCCTGCCCTGTGGGAAATTCAAGTTCCTTCCCCCTCCCTCCAGGTCCAGGAAGGTGAGTATCCAAACAGACTGGATCCCAAAAAGCCAGTACATGCAGAGGAAACAAGTCCTAGTGCCATTATCAATGGCTTCTCAGACAGTCCCCGTGTCAGCCACATTCAGAGAATGCGGTTTGATTGCATGCTCGTTCAGTTCCAGTCCAGCTGGCCTTGGTGAGCTCTCATTAGATCAGTCCCTTTATATCAGTGAGTGAACGCACCCCTCGCGGTCCTGACTTCCTTGTTCATGTTCTCCCTCCTTCTGCTCCTTATTTGGACCTTGGGGGCTCAAGAGAGATCTTGTCTAAAAAGACAAACAAACAGCTATATCATCATTTTTACTAAAAAAAATGATAAATAATTTGGTAAATACTATATTTTGCAAAAGTTACTAGTTTTGTAGTAACTTACTAGTTCCCCATCTCTCCTTGTTTTTGTTCCTAGATGTGAGCATGTCTGACTAGCCCAATACTATGCTTCTAGATTGCTTTTTTCAAAGGATATGTTTCTCACTAAGGCTTCAATGATCATATCTTTAGGGATGACAAATTTTCTTCTTTTTTATAATATTCTATTTTATTTATCTATTTATTCATTTATTTTTACCTTGCAGTCACTGTTTCTCCTTTATCCAGTCCTCCTAGACACCTCCCCCACATCTACTCCCCATCGTTTCTCTCTTAAGAAAATAACGTGTATCCAAGAGACAGCAACCAGAAAGAACAAAATACAATTCAATAAGACAAGACAAAAACCCTCCTATTAAAGCTGGTTAAGGCAAGCCAAAAGGAAGAAAGGCATCTTAAAAGCAAGTAAAAGAATCATAAATACACACTCTACCAGTGTTAGGGGTTCCACACACCAAAAAGCTAACATCTATAACATATACACAGACACAGAGGGGATAGTGTGGAACCATGTTGACTCCATGGTTGCTGATTTAATCTCTGTGAGCTCACGTGAGCCCTGCTTAGTTGACTTGGTGGACAATGTTCTCCTGTGTCCTCCAATACTTCTGACAATAAAACACTTGCAAACTAAATCTAAAAACACATACAAATAAATATCCATTATGATCAAGTTGACTTAATTTCAAAGATAAATAAACTGTTTGACATACATAAAAACAACAAATATAATCCACCATATAAACAGACTAAAGACAAAAACTGTGTGATAATCTACTTAGGTATAGTTAAAGAACTTTGATAATATACAAAATTCTTTCATGATATAAATACTGCAGAGAGTAGGGATACAAGTGGCATACCTCAAAATAATATAGGCTATTTATTGCAAGTCCACAGATAATATCAACTTAAATGGAGAGAAACTCAAAGCAATTGTTATAAAATAATGCAAAAGACTAGGTTGTCCATTCTCTCCATACCTATTTAATCTAGGGCTCGAAGTCTTAGCTAGAGCAATAAAATAACTGAGGGAAATAAAAAGATGATAAGATAATATACAGAAGTGAACCCAACAATTCTAGCAGGTAAGTCGGGCAGCTCATAAACACTTTAAGCAAAGTAGCATGAAACAATATTTAAAAGAACCTTTCAACTTAAACATGTACTTAACATGATTTGATTTCTTGTCTATAAAGTCAGGCATTTTTACTGTAAAATTTCACACAAATCCTTAGAAAAAATATGTAATACATAATTTGCTTATTAGTCAGGGAAAACAGTTTATATTCTTCTGTATGTTTTTTGACAATTTTAATTTCTAAAATTTCCTTCTTATTCTGTGTTTTAGATTTTTTTAATATAAAATGGAGGCTATACTACAGTTTCATAGATCACAGTAGTACATACTTTTAAGTCAACACACCCAAGTTAAAAGTGGAAGACATGGGTTCATATCTATCCTTTGATGCAGAGTGAGATACCTTTTCAAAAAGATGAAATTAAAAAGAAAGAAAGACAATAAAAAAGGGAGAGGAGGAAGGCAGAAAAAAAGGAATAATAGAGCAACACCCATTAAAGCACAGTTCTGTAGAATCCTATACAAGATGGAGCCAGTGAATATTCTAGTATTGAGTGCTGGAGAAACCCTGACTCCTACATGAGTAACTATGTAGAGTTGGTGACCTCTGAAATAGTCAAGAGTCATGTTCTTTAAGGGTATGGATCCTGATATTGCAAGACTATTCTAGTGAACAGCCTCCCATCCAGAAGTACCGGTAATAACACTGAAGTGTACAAGTTAAAAACAGAACAAACAGTATGAAAAATATGAAAGAAAGAAAGGGAAAAAAGACAAAATAAAATTGGGAGTTGGGTATGACAATGGAAAAGCAATGGTTCTGGGAAGAGGGAGGGCAAGTGCTGGGGGTGAATATGACCGAAATATCTTGTACAGAAATTTCAAAGAATTAACAAAAATAATCAAGAAAAGAAGTGAAATAAAAAACTTCACATGAAAATGGTATCTTCAGTAGGTAACTGAGAGTGTTAATCCCAATACTGGGTAAGAAAATGATCGAGTGTCACCAATCTAAAATCTGTCTGTCGTACATTGAAAAGCCTGAATGAAACAAGCAAACAAAGACACATTGCCTTATTCCTGAAATGCCTGCTCTTCTGTCTTCAGGTGCTGGAGACTGATATAAAGGTTTCTTCCATGTGTGAATCTGTTTTTTGGGAATACAGTTACTTTTCCCTCTTTTTGAGACAGAATCTCACTATTCAGCCCTGACTAGTCAGTCGCTCAATATGTAGAACCTGCTGTCCTGCTCAGATCGAATCACAGTTATGAGCCAACTTCTGCCTCAGGTTCTGGTAGTGGAATTAAAGGTGTGCATCAACACAAATGGCTGAGTGTGGTTTTCTTTTTGAAATTTATTAAAAGCTTTAAAATATTTTCCTACTCTTTCCTACAACTTTATTGGCAAGAATTTCCAATTCAACATACATAATAATGTATAGAAATCAGTGCTGCCCAGAGAAAAATCATTCTGTGTTCAGCTCAGTAAACTTACAAGAAGATTTAACGAGACATAATATGTTTTAATTATTTATTTTTTATCTATATAAGTGTTTTGCTTGCATGTACATTCCTGCTGTCTACTGAGTCAGATCGCTGGAACTGGAGCAATGAAGGGCTTTACACCACCTGTGGTTGCTGAGAATTGAACCAAGGTTTTCTGCAAGAGTAACAAGCACTTTCAACCTTGGAGTCATCTCTTCACCAACCTGGAAATATAAAGCTCTGATATGTGAAAATTTCTGTGTCAGAGAAGTGAGGAACTGAACAAAGGAAGGTTTGACAGAGGCACTGGGAAGTATGTGTGTGTCAGAAATAGATCTATCATAGTACCTACACTGTACAATAGATTAGGCATAGCCCATTGATAAGTGGGTTCACAAAGCTAAGACGATGGCTTTCAATGTTTAGCATTTAGGCTATGACTTAATCATGTAATCAAATATTCCCTGGTGAGTATAGCAATGTTTTTAGTTGTTAAAATTATTTATTATATTAATAAAATATTTTTGCATTAATTTTCTATTACATGTATTTTATTACATATATTTTTGTGCATATTATTGATTTATATTGATGAATTATTTTCTGATATATTTACTTAAATTCTATGCCTGAAATCTTGAAAGAGAAATGTGTCATTTTAGAACAAATACCATCTTTCAGAATAAAAAAAATATTTTATATACTAGCAAACAGTCAAATTGAGAATGCAGTGACATAAAGATAAATTTTATAATTGGTTAAGAAGAACTATAGCTAGATATATTCCTTGTCCTGCTGGTCTCCCTGGACCGATTTTTCTCTGTCTACCCATTCCCAAACCACTTCTGAAGTAACCACTCTGTGACTTCATATTAATTGCAAACTCTTTGGCTCTAAGCTCAGGCTTCTTATTAACTAACTCCTACATCTTAAATTAACCCCTTTCTATTATTTTATATTTTGCGATGAGGCTTGTAGTACTCTTTGTTTACTCTTTCCCAAGCCAATGCACATTTATAAAACCTACTGGGGCCCAATCAGAGAGGTCCTTTTTGTCTGAATCTGTCTTTACTGTGTATATGTAATTCTTTTCTGACCAGAAGTGATTTTTAAAAAGTTAAACAGCTTTACTTTTCGTCGCTGCCTGGTCCAACATAGTGGAGGTACTTTCCCTGCCAGGTCTGTGAGCCATACTCACTGCCCCAGCTCCAGGGACACAGCTCACCATTAAGCAACTAGTAGCATACCGCTCACAAACTCTATTTATGTGCTCCATGGCAGGAACCCCTGACAGATACAGAGTTGTTCCTGCCACCAGCATGAACTAGAAAGACGTGTCTTAAAGAAGTCATGTCTCTGCTCATGCCAGCAAACAGAACCCATCTTAAAAAAAATGCAGCTACCAGAAAGCTGCAATTGACTCACACACATTTGTGAGTCTATAAGTGCTTTTTTTTTAAAGCTTCTTTTTAGGGTTTATGTGGAGGTATGTTGCCTGTATTGAGGGCCAGATGTAGCTAGAAGTATTTCTTATCCTGCTGGTCCTCCTGAGCTGATTTTTCTCTGCCTGCTTGTTCCTGAAACCACTTGTGAAATAATCAGTCTGAGTTTTAATTTTAATTACATACTCTTTGACCTCTTAGCTCAGGCTTCTTATTAACTAACTCTTACATCTTAAACTAACCCATTTCTATTATTTTATATTTTACCAAAAGGCTCGTGGTTTGTTACCTCACATCTTCTTTCTTGGGTGGCTACATGGTGTCTGCCTCACTCTCTTCTTTCTCCCTGCATTCAGTTTAGTTTTCCCACCTACCTATATTCTGTCCTGCCAAAGGCCAAAGCAACTTCTTCATTAATCAATAGTAATAAGACATATTCACAGCATGCAGAGGGGAATTCCATATCATAGAAATCATTTATTATTAAAATTCTTCATTGCTTCTTATCTGTGTAAATTTTGGTTGTCTCTGTTCTGTTTTGTCAGCTTTCTATAAGAAATGATCTTTGGAAATCAAGAATATGATTTGTGATAGTGTTCTCTTACATTTATACTCAACAATGTTGCTATGTTTCTTATTCTCTATTTTTCTTAATTAGTATTTTCAAAATAACTTTTGAAACTTCAATGTTTCAAGGTTTTGTATTTTTAATTTTAAAAAGTACATGATTAGAAGAGCCATTTGCTAGTATCAAAAGCATTCAGTGAAGGTACAAAGGAGATGAGCATGTATTGGGGATTTATATGATCAGAACACATTATACAATATATAAGTAACTCATAATAAGCTAAAACTGAAACAAAATTTATTGTTAAAAATAGTCAATTTTATTAAGTTCTATTCTTACTGTCTTCATTATGTCTTTGAGTCTAGAAAAATCTTTTCTATGTTCTTGAATTAATTTTATTCTTTCCTGGTTTCTGATATATTTTAACTTTCTCAAAATTTTTATTTGAAATGTTTACGTAATTTTGGTGCGATTGCACAGTCTACAAGCTGGTATGTTGAACAAAATGTATCTATGGAAATATGCAGAGTTGCATTTCAGTTTCGTTTGTGTGTATGTATGTACATATGTGTGTGAGTATGTGGGTAAGAGAAAAGAGCTGATATATGCTACAGGTTTTGGATCTCACTGGAGCTGGGATTACAGGTAGCTTTGGGACACCTGGCTTGGCTATCGGAAGATAACTCAGTCTTCTGTGTGTTCCCTCATTTGCTAAACTTACACTCCAGGATGTAGCTTCATCTTGAATAGTGCTTGCCTGTACCCCCAGTATTTGGGGACATGAGGGAAGACACTGTAGGTCAGTTTGAGATGAGAATCTGTGTGTCAGTTTTCTGATTGAAATAACCGAATATCTGATGAGAAGAAACTTAGAGGAGAATTTTAGCAAATGGTGTCATAGCAGAGAAAGGCATGGTATCTAAGGATTCATCTGTGTACTTAGAGGTTGTTGTATGTGGTATCTGTTAGAATCAGGAAGTGGAGGCCTCAGCCACACCAGCATGAAGCTCTCCCTCTGGTGCTACTCCCATGGCACTAGTTTGTCCTCATCATTGATGCTGCTATGAAGGTAACTTGCATTTGAATGTCTGGAATGGTTATGTATTTATAATAATCAGTATCAAAATGACTGTAAAGTTTTCTTAAGAACAGTGAGTACAAGCTGGGTAGTAGTGGGGCATGTCTTTAATCCCAGCACTCGGGAGGCAGAGGCAGGCTGACCTACAAGAGTTAGATGCAGGATATTTAGGACTGTTACACAGAGAAACCCTGTCTCAAAATAAATAAATAAATAAAAAGAACTGTAAGTATAATTTTTCTTTCTCGAATATTCAATATGTACCCATTAGTGATGTGACCAAATTCTAGCATAATCCCAGAGTGTTCAGATGTATCTGACTCAAGGTAATCGAAAAAGAGAAAAGTTTTATAAGATAGAAAGGGAAAGTCATTCACTTTATGAGTTTAAAATGCTCATATCTGGGGTTTGGGTCTGTATTAGAATGTCATAGAGCCAAATTCTACTTCTTTTTGAGACTTGATATTCCTTACAAAGTAGTAAAGTAAACATCTTTAAAATTAAGAGAGTATTGATTCAGCTGGTACACAGGCGGCTGGCCCCAAAACAACTCAAGCATATGTTCTTATTTATGTTAAAGTTCCTCAATGCTTGTTTCTTGGCTTCAGTGATTACCTTCCCATCCTGCTCTTCAAGGAGTCAAAGCAACTGCAGCATGTGGTTGCCAGGATACATGTGCAGACTTTTTGTTGAACATGTATTGTAACAGCTTGATTTGTCATTAAAATGGAGAAATCATGAGGACAAATGATTAGTACGTGGAAACTAGAATTAACCAATCTTGATTTTCTACTACAACCCAAAGTTGTGTGATATGAAGATATGTGCTTGTGTATTGATATATAATTGTGATGATATTATTTAATGTGAATGCTACATCAGACAAAATAATGTGTAAGTGGTATGTATAAATTTACATTTCCTAAGTAGAATCATTACACCGAAATTTTATTGTTATTGTGTTTGGTATTATTTTTTCATAACTAGCTTAATTATCTATTTTGTTAATCAACTAGTTTACTCTTCATAGCTAATGAAACTATTCTGATATAATACTCAGAAAAGAAATCATCTCTGACTGCTGAATTTGACATTTTCTTTGAGTACATAATGCAAGTCCTTTAGTATTGTGCTGATATTTCTGGATCTCTTTTTACTTATTTATTTATTCATTTACTTATTTTTTTATTTAACAAAAAAAGAAGACAACAATTGGATGATTATACATGACAGTCTGAGTGCCTGGAGGGAGAAGGGAACTTTAAGGGAGTAGGGCCTGGGAATAGGTGACAGAAGACAATCAATTTATATTATATACACATATGATATACCATAACGAAACCCATAATTTATGAAATTAATAAAAGCTAATAAAATGGGAAAAATCTCATTAAACATTTCAAGCTGTTTATAAACTTGTTATATTCAGTCACCAGCCTTCCTAGTGGCAAAAATGACAAGTGTGGGCCACTATGCTTGTGCCCAAAGGACAGCATTTTAAAACAATGAAAGAGCATCTCAAAGTGAATTCCAGCATGTGGCATGACTTCAGTGTTTGCATGTGTGTCACAGCATCAGTGTAGTTCAGTCCTGCAGTTTTTACCCATCCTCTTCGGCTATTCAAAATCCTGAATACCACCATTCTCTGAAGCAAGTTGTTTTCAGATGCTTCCAAACTTTGCTGCATTGATACTATACAAAACATCTGTTAAGTTGAAAGCCAAAATACCAAAGTATTTTCTAATTAAAAACTGAATAGTTTGTGACACAGAATACTTCTTAACTTTCACTAATGTAGATAGTATATTTTTATTTTTAGCTTTCATCCATATGGAAGTGGTTAAGGGTGATTAATAAAATGAGAGGAAGAAAAGGACTCAGATTTTATTATACTAGGAAATTGAAATCTTAAGGGAGATGTTAAATGACTTATGAGCCATTTACTGTTTAAAAACTGCAGAAATTCTGTAAATTAAAAACCTTGAATTTTTTGACTTCATCAAATTTCCCAAAAAGAGAAAATAAAAAATAGTTTCTTTTTTCAGATAAAGTGCAATTTTACAGAATTTTTTAGTTGCAGGGAATGTCTAATTCTAAGTCTTGTATAACATATAGACATTTAATTGAGGATATTAATTTCCTTGCTTTAGATGCTGACACATAACCATTTAACATTTATGTCAGTGACAGATATTTATTTCAGCACTGCTAGCTATAACATATAAAAATTTAATTATGGACATTCATTTCCTTCTATTAGACTTGATGTATACCCATTTAACTATCACATCATAGATATATATTTTTTCACCAATGCAAGCTCTGAAATGTCAAGCTCAAACTGTGAACCCCTATTGACTTGTTCTAGTTCTAAGAACAAAAAAGGCACCAATATGATGGAAAAAGTGATATTTTACTATCAAAACTCTTGTAATAAAAGATACTTTCAATCTTTACTAAGTAAATATTTAATCAAAGAATAACTGCAACTATAAATTCATGTATGAGCAATTATCTAACAAAGGACAATATGAAATTGAACTAATTTAATACAAGTTCAAAAATAAAACTAAACTTAGTGAAGTATTATTTTATCAAAGGTAAAATAACTATGAAATGACTTAAGCATTAGAGAAAATGCACATAAAACATAAATAAACATTCACATCAACAAAAGAAATTGGGGTTTGACATGCTTGAGATTGGAACCAGGGAACTATACATGCTAGACTAGGGACTATACACACCACTGAGTTAAGTCTTGATCCTGCTTTTAGATTTTCTTTGGTACACTTCTATTTTTATATGAATCGCAGCTAAAATTTATTGCATTTAATAATCAGGAGCGATCCCCAGATTGTTCTCTAGACAGAGGAGAGGGTGCCTGAACTGGCCTTGGCCTATAACCATACTGATGAAGATTTTGCTTATCACCTTAGATCCTTCATTCGACGATGGGTGGCGATACAGACGGAGACCCACATTGGAGCACCGGACTGAGTCCCCCATGGTCCAAATGAGGGGCAGAAGGAGGAAGAACATGAAAAAAAAAACTCAGGACCGCGAGGGGTGTGATCAGCCTCTGATACAAGGGGACTGATCTAATGAGAGTTCACCAAGGCCAGTTGGACTGGGATTGAACGAGCACGTGATCCAACCAGATTTTCTGAATGTGGCCGGATTCTCTGAATGTGGCTGGCCCGGAGCCTTTCTGAAAAGTCACTGACAATGACACT
The DNA here is from genome assembly GCF_982192425.1 of Myodes glareolus. Taxonomy (NCBI): domain Eukaryota; kingdom Metazoa; phylum Chordata; class Mammalia; order Rodentia; family Cricetidae; genus Myodes; species Myodes glareolus. The sequence continues at coordinate 42,569,913 of NC_142026.1, read as the reverse complement.
GGGACTTGTTTCCTCTGCATATACTGGATTTTTGGGATCCAGTCTGTTTGGATACTCACCTTCCTGGACCTGGAGGGAGGGGGGAGGAACTTGATCTTCCCACAGGGCTGGAAGCCCTGACTGCTCTTAGGGATGGAGAGGGAGGAGGAGGGGGAGGGGCAGAGTGGGAGGGTGTTGGGAAGAGGGGCGGAAATGGAAACTTTCATAATTTAATAAACTTTGAAAAAAATAATCATACTTTTGGAACTGTGAGCTAAGGTTAGCGCTCTCTTTGACAAGCTGCTTTAAAGATAGTGTTTTATCATAGCAACAGAAAAGTAAGTAATATAGAGGCTAAAGCCACAAGTCGGGAGTTATTCTGAGGAACCTGACCACGAATTTTTCCGAAAGGATGTGAAAGGTGATGAAAATTTCAGACAAACAGACAGACAAAAAACAGTGGCACTCTGTAAACAGAGCATAATCGGCCTCTCTAGCTGGAAGGTGGAAGACAATTTTGCTCAAGGTAGACAGTTCAAGAGATTATGTATATATATAAAATTGAAAAATCATAGCTGCATCTGCACTAGAAACCATTCTTGGGATGTTTTAGAAAAAAAAATCCTCTATTTTGGGGAAGAAAAGAAAAAAAGATGAAACCCTAACCATGTTCCAAAAAACAGACACAGGATAAATAAAAAAGTAATGGACTAATTTCTTTGTCAGGAGAAATCTAAAGATAGCATACCAGTGAACCAGTTGTGTGGTTATTAGTAGTAATGTTTGTGCAGGTCGACAAAAGAGGAAGGAAAAGCCATGGAATTTGCTTTGAAGAGAAAAGGAGCCCTAAGAAGTTTAGGGTTAATGCCAAGGCATGCATTAAAGAAATCTTGCAGTTCAGGAGATGAGCTCTCTAAGGAGACTGCTCATGATTTTACAAGAGCAGTAAGAAAAGAACTCTGGTGGAAACTCCTCATTCAACTAAGATTGCTCCTCAAGAAAGGAAAAAGCCTAAGGAGATTTCTGTTCACAAATAGACAGAAAAAAAAATAGTTACTACTGATGTTATTCAAGTGGTCTAGGGTGTCTTCCACATGAACAGTGTGGTGGGCAGTGGGGCACTGTTCTCCACATGTAATGATCTTAGTATGAAAGGTGCAAGAACAATGGGGTTCCAGGGTTGCTTAACTAGTTAACATGCCAGAGTCCTCGTTAAAAGAATTAAATCAGACAAATTGCTCCACCTGAGGAATGGATAGGGGATTGGAAGAGGGGAGGGGGGCAGGAGAAAGAAGGGAGGGAGGAGGAACTGGGGTAGGCGAGTAAAATGAAAAGTAAGTTGTTCAATAAAAATTATATAAAAAAATAATGAGGTCACAAACTTTTTTTCCATAGTTTTACACAGCTACTGACGAGGGCAGGTGTGGTGCAGAGAAAAGGAGTCTTCACAAAACGCCTGTGGGAAGCCGTCATGTGGGCTGTGAAAGTGAAGCATGAATTGCAGCTGACTCTCAAATGTTCTGAGATGCCAGAGTCATGAGACTTTTGCCAAGAAGAGCTGCCTACAATGTGTGGAAATGGTCCATGTGTGTTGCAGGTCCCAGAGCTGAAAAGGCAAAGCCACCAAATCCTTTAAGACCTAAAGTATCAAATGCAGAACCTAAAACTTCAGAACATAATGTTTGCTCAATTGGGCTTGAGTCAAGTATTTTCCCATTTCTCCCTTTTAGTCTTATTTTCTCCCTTTAGGAATGCTAATATCTGTCATTATATGTTGGACGTATATGATTTGATTCTTGATTACACAAGGAGTTAAGTAAGGTATTGCCTTGAATCTCAGAAGGGAATGTGATCTTTAAAACAGTGTTAAGGTTATGAAATCTGTAAGGACTTTTAAAAATAGGACTATGTGTGTTCTGCATCATAATATACCTACCAGTCTATGGAGGTCGGGGTGTGGTCTATGTTTGGATAAAAATGCTCCTCATAGACTCTAGGATTTGTGCATTTGGCTCCCAGTGAGTGTCATGCTTAGTGGAACTGGGGCAACCTTGCTGTTATCTTTGATACCTCTGCATGATTAAAGTGACAAGGCCAAGAAAAATATGGAAGCTCCCATCTCTTGGCAGATGACCCATGGAGATATAAGAAAAATAGTTTGATGTAATCCTGCAAACAAGCTGATAAAGAACATTTCTTTTTGATCTTTGCTTCAATTCCTGCCTTCAGGTTCCAGTTTTGAGTTCCTGTGCTGAGTTTTATTATAATAAACTGTAAACTCTAAACCACTTTCTCCTCAAGTTGCTTTTGTTCGTGATGTTCATCACAACAACAAAAATGAAAATGCCTTAGAACAACAAGAGAAAAGTGGCTGACACTTGTCCTATCGTACATTGAGGGAGAAAGGGCTTATTTGGTTAAAAGTATTGAGAAAACACAGATGATCACAGTGGAATAGGCATCATGGCAAGAAGGTGAAACACCTTGCAACATACTTTTCACATTCAGGAAACAAAGGAATAGAGGAATGAAGCTGCACAAAATATCCTCAAGACTAACACCTAGGGACCCACTGCCTCAGAGGTTCCACTGAAAGTCCTGCTGATAACTCAATGTTCCAATACAGTAGCCTGTGGAAACAATCTCACAAACCACAGCATTTCTGCTAATTAGGTTACTTCTTTTCCAATGAGGCTGCCTCATTGTGTTGGTCGTGTCATCCATGTGCTACTGGTCATGGATTCTATAAGATGGTGGGTTGAGCAAGTTATGATAATAAAGCCAGTAAGCAGCTCCCCGCCATGGCCTCTGCATCAATACCTGCCTCCAGGATTCTGCCATGTTTGAATTCCTGTCCTGACGTTCTTCAGTGATGAACAGTAATGCTGACGTGTAAGTCAAAGAAACCCTTTTCTCCTCAACTGGCATTTGGTCATGGTGTTTCCTTGTAGCAATAGAAACCCTAAAACATATACTTTTTATTCAACTTTTCTAATGAAACATATTGAGAATAATTTAACTTTCAATTATACAAACTGAGCCAGATCAATGTTTTTAGTATATTTTAAATTATATTCTATTTTCAAGGTTTCTTCAAGCATTGTTTCTTGATTTGTTTGTGTTCATTTTTTCTCACTTATTAATAACAATTATGGTAATTATATTTATTACAGAAGAATTCTAATTGCTTTGACTTCTTGAAATTTGACAATTGGCTGCAATGTCATCTTGCTACAAAGAAGTTTGGGATAGACAATTGAATAATGAATGATTGTTTGTAAGAAAATCTGGAAGATGAGAGAAATTCACACTTTCCAAATCTTCAAGTACTTAAAAACTGAAAAGCTGAATGAGGTAAATCTACTATTATAAATGGATTAAGCAACTGATCACAGAAAAGTAAAAATTATGAAATAGAATCTTGTTTAAAGCAATTTTATTTTATGATATTTAAAGTAAACAATAATAACTGAAACAAAACTATTACCTAATTTACCATAAAATTATACTGTGTTTCATTGGTTTCTGTAGAGATGGTGGATTAGGTTAAAGGAATAAGAGCAGTGCATAATTGGGACTGACGGAATAATTAGAAGGCCTGAAGAAGAGGAGCTACAGTAGGTCTTATAGAAGCAATTTCTGAGATACCTATTACAACATGGAATATGCACCAACATAGTTGTGGGCAGGGCTAAGTATACTTCCTAGGGATAATGTTTAAATAAAAATTGGCTACTTGGGCCTCCTACAATAAATTTTTATAAATGAGAAATAAACTAATCAAGACTCTATATTTTCCACCTAACTTTAGAGGAAATCTTTTGAACCTTGAAAACACTGAATTTAGAGTGAAGTGTTTCTTGAAACATAATGATTCCAAAGTAAGAAACAGTCTCTGTGGAAGTACCAAATCTAAGATGCCACCAGTGAGATATACAACAGAAGACAGAATCAAATATGTTGTCTAGTTTTAAGATAAGTAAGTGGAACTTCTCAAAGAAAACACACTTAAAAATGCCTTAGTGGTAATCCTTCAAAAATACTGAAGGTCAAAAGAAAAGCAGATAAAGATACAAATTGATTTGTGTGTGTGTGTGCATGTTTGTCATCTGGAATGGATTGTCATTAATACTATCAATAGCAGAGTTTTGTCACAATACCGTTTTAGAATATATTTGAATAATTAGTATTCACACAAAAGGAAGCCCAGAAACGAGGAGTTTGGGGATGCATTAAGGAATCACATACGAACTTTGCAGCTCGAGTGCAGCAGCGAGAATAGAAAACATTGAGTTGGTCACAATTACATGGTTCTTTTTTGGTCTAAACTAAATTATCTGTGATTATATACCCAGTTGGAGCTTCTGATTGGTTACCCTTGTTCTAATATTCTTCAATAGAGGTATGTAAAATAATGTTTTGAAATTTAACTTAAATCTGATAACTAAACAATATTAAGTCTTTGGGTATTGTCTTTTCAGAAATCCTTCAGTCCTACTCTCCAATTTTATGTTCTTCAGCATAGCAATACTTAAAGAAGTAAAACAGTTGGCCTTGCACTAAAGTTCAGAATTCAAATAAGTGCTTGTGTGCTCAACTTTTGATTTCCATGAAGCAAAATAAATAAGAATGCTGCAAAAATTAACTAATTACTATGAAATGAGGTCTTCTGAGACAGGTCTCTGCAGTGAAGCAGAGCTAGGTATAGTAGAAAACTGATGCTTAACAGTGTCACTTGGGAACAACTTGAAGTCCTCCCATGATGCTGGGCATATTGTAGCCAGGTAAGAGTCAGTTCCTAGTCTAAATTTTACTATACTTACAATGAATGGAATAGTGAAAGCTTTCCATTTAGAAATGTCAAACCAAACACCCATTCTAATGTATACTTGATGTAGATAATGAGAGTACAGAGTTCAAGATTATACCTGAAGGCACAGGAGAAAGAAACGTTAGGGAACATGGAACAGCCATTTTCACTTGCCCCTGGCTGATATGTAGACTTAGGAGTTATGTTGGACAAATTCACTTTGTACTTAGCACACTGTACTCCCTGTGAAAATTAACTTTTTATTTTCAACTTGGTTAGCATTGAAATCAACTAAGGTGAATATATCCTGGGAAATCTAGGAGTGAATTTTCAGGAGGAATTGACTGAGAGCAAAAGACTCACCTTAGAGAACAACACCTTCCAACCTAAACCCAGATAACAAGAAAAAGTGATGGTGCTTGTTTACTTGACTTTGCTTCTTTTTGTGAGTGTATGATATCATCTAATCTTTCCATTCCTCCTTGACATCATACCCTAGCTGCATCCGGGTCTATCCTGGAAGGTCTTGCCATGTTAGTGGACCTCAGTTGAAATTCAACTCCTTAAAATAAGCCATCAAGTTACCAAGTAACCTCAGTTGCACATTTTGAGATTGATGATATGTCAATCATCAATTCATAAAGTCAGTCATACATATCAAGAACCATTTGTTTTCTATTTCCATCCATTTGTATGCAAAATTCAAGATGTCATTGGTTTTTACTGCTGAGTAAAACTCTAATGTGTATATGTTCCACACCTCTCTTAACCATTCTTCTATTGAGGGGCACCTAGGTTGTTTCCAGGTTCTGGCTATTACAAATAGTGCTGCTATGAACATAGCTGAACAAATGCTTTTGTAGTATGATAGGGCATCTCTTGGGTATATTCCCAAGAGTGGAATTGCTGGGTCCTGAGGGAGGTTGACTCCCAGTTTCCTGAGAAACCGCCACACTGATTTCCACAGTGGCTGCATTTGCATGCAAATGGATGGAAATAGAAAACGCTTTACTGAGTGAGGTAAGCCAGACCCAAAAAGAGGAATATGGTATGTATTCACTCATAAGTGGATTCTAACCATAATTAAAGGTCTTTGAGCCTATTATTCGTGATCCTAGAGAAGCTAAATAAGAAGGTGAAACTGATGAAAATCATGTAGCTATCCTCCTGGAGATTGGAAATAGACAAGAGTCCCAGGTAACCTCGGGTGCATGGGGGGGTGGGAGGGTTGTTGGAAGGGGAGAGGGTTAGAGAGAAGGGAGTAGGGGAGGAATGGGGAAAGCTCGGTGGACTGGGATGGGGGGGAGGGAGGAAGGATGGATATCGGAGCAGGGAAGAATATATTTCAACTAAGGGAGTCATTTTAGGGTTTACAGGAGACTTGATTATAAATGGGATCACAGGTCCAAGGAGAGATCCCCAGATTATTCTCTGGACAGAGGAGAGGGTGCCTGAAACGACCTTGGCCCATAACCATACTGATGAATATTTTGCTTATCACCATAGAACCTTCATCTGACGATGGATGAAGATAGAGAACAGAGACCCACATTGGAACACTGGACTTAACTCCCTAGGTCCAAACGAGAAGCAGAAGGAAAGAGAACGTGAGCAAAGAAGGCAAGACCAGAGGGAACCTTCATCCGACGATGGATGGCGATACAGACGGAGACCCACATTGAAGCACCGGACTAAGCCCCCCAAGGTCCAAATGAGGAGCAGAAGGAGGAAGAAAATGAAAAAGAAAATCAGGACCGCCAGGGATGCGATCACCCACTGATACAAGGGGACGGATCTAATGAGAGTTCACCAAGGCCAGTTGGACTGGGACTGAACGAGGACGCGATTCAATCAGATTCTCTGAATGTAGCCGGATTTTCTGAATGTGGCTGGCCCGGAGTCTTTCTGAAAAGCCATTGACAATGACACTGGGACTTGTTTCCTCTGCATATACTGGATTTTGGGGATCCAGTCTGTCTGGACACTCACCTTCCTGGACCTGGAGGGAGGGGGGAGGAACTTGAACTTCCCACAGGGCAGGAAACCCTGACTGCACTTAGGGATGGAGAGGGAGGAGGAGAGGGAGTGGGGGGAGTGGGAGGGTGTTGGGAGGAGGGGCGGAAATGGAAACTTTTATAATTTAATAAAATTACTTTCTAAAAAAAAAAAGAACCATTTGTTGAATAAAACTGGTATAAATGTAACCAGAATCTATTACATCCTCAAGCCTATATGAATAACAGAGAAATTGTCAAAGCTACTATGGTTCTTACTCTTCCTGAAATTCCCTTTGTCAGAAAGCATGAACCTATGACCTCATTGGTTGTATCCTTCATGTTGATTTGGGTAGAGAAGAGAAGAGCACAGTGTAAATATCATGGTCGCTTGCACACCGAGAATTGTACAGCTACAGCAGTCTGGAACAACCCTGAAAAATAGAAGTAAAGGGAAAGTTCCCAGTGGACAAAATATTTTTCAAATGTTCATGTATTTTACATAATAAAGAATAGTCATGTGTGTGACGTTGTACTGGTCCATGGGCTATAGTAGAAGGTAAATCTGCATAGTGAGGAATTTGGAGGCAATATGATTGAAAAGTTATTAAGAGAAAGTTCTTTGAAAAGAATATTTAGGTTTATTTCTCAAAATAGTCGAAGGATATGAAATTTCTTGGGACTCATGTAAATGATTAACAAAATGTCATCTTATCATAGGAATAGTTCAACAATTAAATATTTGAAAAGAACCTATTCTGTGAACAGTAGACAAACTGTTTCCCTTTTTCGTTTTTTGCAGTGGTGGTCAACTTGACAGGTTCTAAAATATCCTAGAAGACAATAATATAGACAAGGTTGTGACAGATTATATTGTTCAGGTTAAATGAGACAAGAAGTTTCACTTTAATTGTGGGTGGCACCAGTTCATGGTCTGAAAACTTGGCTGAAATAAAGGTCAGAAAGTGAGCCAAGAACTAAAAATCAACTCTGTTTTATGAGTATAGATGTATTTTGAAGAGTCACATCAAATTTATGCAACTATGACTTCCTTGCCATGTAAGTAACATCATAAATGGTATTTATATTTACATGATTCTCAGTTATCACATTCTTCTACAAATTTGAGTAATAAACCCATATATTCTTTCCACAGGAATTGATCTCGTTGATTTTTCATTCACATTTATTCCAAGTCTTTGACTATACAATTTAATCTCTTATTAAAGCCCAGAAATTATTATCAGTAACACATATACTATCTAGGTGTTTGTCAGTTTGATATAGGCTAGAGTCATTTGGGAAACAGTACTCTGAAGTGACAGAATAACTCTGTAAGCTATGCTTGTAGGCAAGTCTGCGGTACTTGTCTTGATTAGTGATTTATGTGGAATGGCCCCACTCATTGGAGGCTGTACATCCCGTGGTCTGGTGGCTCTGAGATCTTTAAGACAGTAGTCTGAGCAGCCATATGGAGAAAGCTGGTGAGCAGCACTCTTCCATGGCTTCTGCTTTAGTTCCTGGCTCTAGGTTCCAGTCCTACTTGAGCTCTTGGCCTGATTTTCTCAGAGATGAACTATTTACTACCTAGGATGCTTGCTAACTTGGTCATGAGGTTTTTCACAGTAATAGAAACCCCAACTATGACACATATGATCAACAGCATGGACTTACTCTTGCCAAGGCTTATCTACTTACAGCTGATACTGAGTGGCAAATTTATTAAACAGCAGGAATAATTAGCACAGACACCTATATGTGGATTCTATATAGAACCTAGTGACAGATTGATTATGTTGGACCATAGAATTAACCACTTCTATTATGGATATGAAATTTTTTATTGTAATTGGCATTTATACTTATAATTTTTTATAGATTTTTTCTGCTATAACCACCATCTATGCTATCTATGTATAAGGACTCATAGAATACCTCATCTAATGATATTTAATTTTACATAGCATTGCTGTTGACCAAGGAACTCGATTCACCAACACCAAAGTGCACATATTCACAAAATACACTGCTATCACCGTGTTTCCCACAATTCTATAATGGCTGGATCAACAGAGTGACGGAATGGCTTTACAAAGCTTTTGCTTGAGTGCCAGATAGGTGGGAAAATCTGCAAGACTGGGAACATTTTCAGTTTCTACCAAGAACTTACATTTGGTTGGTCTAGCATTTTTGTTTGGAGGTTCTGAAACCCTTAAGTTAACAGGTTAAGAAAGGGTCACAATTTTCACTGGAGTAATTAATTCAGACTATCAGGGAAAATTGGATTGATTTTCCACATGGACATAGTAAAGTGTATGACTGAAGTGAAGTCCGTCCTTGAGGCATTTCTTGTTGTTGCTACATTACGTGATTAAGGTCCATGTGCAACTCTAATGACACAATCCAAGAAGAATGATAAATGGAAGGAACCTTCTATTAATGAATAAATGAGTTTGGCTTCCAGGTAAAGAACTAGATCTGATGAGGTTCTTGGCAAGGAAGAGGAAATGGAGAATGGGGAGTAGAAGAGAGGTGGTCAGGTGATTAGACACAAAAAATGATTTCCCTATTGTTAATATATTTCTATTTTATTTTATTAAGAATAAGTGTGTGGAGGCTATCAAATTAAAGTCCAGGCATAGGATGGGTTGGAAACAGGGCAACTGGGAGAGGCTGGAGGAAAAAAATAATGGGTAAAATGTGATGTAATTCTACTATGTTTGTGTGTGAGTGTGAGTGTATGTGTGTGTGTGTGTATACTCTTTTATTGAGCAGACATTTGTGAATATTGTTGTTATTCTTTATCCCTTTACCGTGTCATGCTTTATTGTGATAACAGCAGTTCATTGTTGTTAAGTCTATATTATTAGATTTAAGTTTTGCAATATTAAAAGACTAAGCATCCTCAAAGGCCTTTGGTACATATTCTGAGAAGATAGGTATGGTCTACATGAAATACTTACATAATGTTAAGTAGAATTATTACCTAATTATTTTCTTCATTAGAAAATAAAGCATAATGTAAGTTCTTGTTGGATGTGAAATCAGTCAGGGGTAAAATTGTGATGGTTTGTTTTGATTGTTAAATTGTTTGGATCTTCAGTCAAATAAGAGATATACACTTATTCAGTTCTGTATAAATATTTACAAAAATAATTGTCTGATTATCCCTAAAAAAGACATTTATACTGCTACTCTTGTCTTTAGAAATGAATTCTGAAGAGGAGTGGAAAGAATGTAAGATATGGAAAACAGAAAAAAGACCAGCAAAGTACTAACCATTTTTATCATGGCGTTGTAGCAATGTTGGCTGCCTCCAACACAGACCTATCAACAGTCAGTCAAAGACGAAGGAAGGGCTTACATTTCCAGCTGAGCTAATGGTTACTGGATGAGGGGAGGGCAGCCATTGTCTTCATTTTGTACCTACAGATGTCTTCACCATGCTCCTTTTGGTTCCAAATCAGTGATCGTACAGATTGAATTCACTGTGGCAAAACAAAGACGAATGAACAAATCCAAAACCAAAACAAACATAACAAAAAAGCATGCATGTAGGAAGATGACTTGAAAAGATGAAGCACGTTAATAAGTGTGGGGGAGAGTTATTGATGGAATTATAGTAACCAGAATGCTCATTAAACTTATATAAAATTGTTAAAGAAAATGCTGAATAAAAGTTAAAATAACTAACAAAAATAAAAGCAAAAGAACTTATGCTTGTGGGGAAGAAAATTGATGGGAGGAAGAAAATATAGGTGAAGGAAATCAGACAAGGAGGGAGTTATAATAACCAGGATGTGCTGAGCAGTGGTGGTGCATGCCTGTAATCTCAGGACTCAGCACTCAGGAGGCTGAGGCAGAAGGATCTCTGTGAGTTTCAAGTAAAAGATGTCAAATTATGAGTCTTGTTTCTAGATGGTTTTGACAAATGTGATTTTAAAAGTTTACTCCAGTGAATTCACTCCTATAGATTCAGTAGAAAAGGCACAGTAATTTCCTATACCACACATGTAGAATATGTATGTCTCCCTGTAGCTTGTATACTACTCCAGAATATAAAGTTTGCCTAAACAGGAATACCAGTTAACAGTGTATTCATATATACTACAATACAATACAATACTGTAATAACTTCCAGGGTGATTCAACTTTTGAAATGACTAACAAAATAGAAGATGAAGCAGCCTTAAATATATCAATTGTGTTGTTATAATCTACTATTTACAGATAAAGAAATTTCAGGCAGTTTTCACAATGGAGGCCCCTTGAAAGTACATGGAAGATATCACACACAAAAAGTGGTATTCTAGGCACTCAAGATAGATTTTTTAAAGTTGATTATCAACTATGGAGGCTCTCACTTAAACATCTAAAATATTTCCTTCCAAACAAACAAAATTCATTTAAACAGCACAACGAATATAAAAAGGTAGTTTACACAGCAAGACTTCTCCAACATTTGGGAACTCTTTACTAAATTCAAAGATATTGGAGTGAATACTATCTTAAAACAAGATTTCAGTAGTCTATTCTAAAATGCAATCAAAGAGGAAACAATAAAAAAACATACAATATTGGAATGTGAAACACAACATATAAAGCTGAAGAGAAGTTCAAAAGACAACAAGCACGCATTTACATAAAAAGTTAAAAACTCACATGAAAATGCAATAGAAGACAAAATAGATTGTATACAGTAAGAGATCTCATGATTTGAAGATAAAATTTCTAAATTTTTATACACAGATAATAATAAAGAATATTGTTGTGACAATTCTTGTGACATCTTTGTTTGTTAATTAAAAGATTCCAATAGACATCTGAAGATTTTCCAAAGTCTTGACACTTCTGTTTGCTTTGTTCAATAAACTCACCTCAGTGGCAAACACAAACACACTCAACATGATAGGCTGGAAACAGTATTCATGTAAAAAACCAAAGCAAACCATAAGGACTAACTACAATAGTGTGTGAGAAATCAAATACCAGTCAAAATAGACAGGAAGATTAAGAAGCTCAATATATATTTAAAAGGAAAATAATCTAATAAAGAGTTATAAATACATAGGGACAAAAAATTGCATGCCAAACTTCATGAAAATTACTATATAAAATGATGCATAACATCTGTTGACTTCTTAAGCACAATTCTGTCAATAAATATCTCATTTAGAAAAAAAATATTAGTAAAGGAATTTCAGAGTTAAACTGTGACATAAATCAGTCGACTTTAAATATACTTGAGAACATACCATAATATTAGAATGTACTTCTCAGCAGCTCATAGAAATTATTGTAAACCCGATCACTCCTTAAACTGCAAAGTCGATCCAAAGAAGTACTAAAATACTAAATGTTTTCTTGCACTTTATTTGATAGCAAAACCAGAAATTAGCAGCAGGCAGAAGGGAAGAGTATCAGCAACAAAATGGTGAGTATGAAAAACATCTGTAAATACCTAGTGGCTCATTGATGAATTTTGGTGTTCGTTCCAAAGAATGTGGAGAGCCATTTGAAACTTAAGCTCATAATAGGATCAGTAGAACATAATGGAAGAAATGATACTTGGGAAGATTAAAACTCAGATCATCTACATATATTTAAAATATGTCACACAGTTCTCAAATAGATAAGTTAATGATGCATCTTAGGGTCATAGAAAAGTATGAACAGGATAAACTCCCAATAAGTAAAATGAATAAAGACCTGAATTGAAGTTAATGACATGAAGGAAGACAGAAGAAGCAAATAATCAATCAATCAATCAATAAAAATAAAAAACAGACTTGGTTCTCTGAAAAGACATAATTGGTAAACTTTATTCAAGCATAAAACAAGGAAAAGAAAACAAAACAAAGCAAGCAATCTAGCAAAGAAACAAAAAACTCAGAAACCACCAAAATTAATAAAACAGAAGTCAAGAAGAATACTACAACATAAACCATGAAATCCCAGGGTCAGCAGGGTGTTTGTTGAAATTTTACATTAAAATAAATTGCAAAGTTGGTAAGAAATGAATGAATATCCATATACTCTTCAAAATGAAGTCACAGAATAATAATAATAATAATAAAATAGATAAACACATTAAAAGTCAGGTAGTGCTCTCTTTTTTAGTCCCAGCAGTAGGGAGGTAGATGCAGTTAAATCTCAGAGTTCTAGGCCAACCTAGTCTGCAGAGTGAGTTCTAGGACAGCCAGGGCTAAACAGAGGAAACCTATCTCAAAACAAACAACCAAAAACCAAAAACAAACAAAAAAAAATTGCCAAAGTCAGCAATGGCACTAGAGTAGTAATAAAAAGTCTCTAACCATTAAAATGGCAATAAGGAATTGATTCACTATTGAGTTTATGTAAGAACTGCAAAATTTCATTAACTTCAATACATAAAAGTATTCTATAAATAAAATGACAGAAAAAAATCAAATTTTTGAAGTCAGTATTATCTATATAAAGAAACTGAATTAAAATACAACATAAAACAAGTATAGTCCCATTTCCTTGGTGAATACATGTGTAAATTTTTTTTCAGTAAAATACTTGAAAACAGGATTAGCAAATGCATTTACATTATCATACCCATTTCCATATATAGTTGTTCATGCCTTTAATCAAACACTGAGAGGCAGGCAGTTATATTTGAGTTTGAAGCCATTGGCAGTCAGAGAATTTAGTGACCAGGAAACACCAAAAACTGAAATACAAAGAGTATTTTTAAAGGCAGGGGTGGGGGGCTGACAGCTTCTCTTGAAATAGGAAAGAACACCCATTTCTTGGAAGGTCTGTCTTTTACATGTTTTATAGAACCACTTAGTCACCAGAAATCCTTAACTTCTCACCCAAATATTTTCTGAGTGTGCCTCTCCTCTATGCTGTTGATCTCATATCAAACAAAGGAAGTGAACCGTTTAGGATACTTTATATTTTCTCCCAGTACCCTGCTAACTCTCCTCAGAGTCCATCTCCAAAACTGACAACAAATGCTGCCCAGGGAGGGGAAATGTAGTCTATCTTTGCTTGGACTTTCCCGGTGGCTGCTTAAGACTACAAGCTGACCACGAGTAATTACATTTTGTTTCTGTCAAGGCTCCTAAGACTTCAGGCAGACTTGTTCACTTAGGTTTTAAGGATCACTGTCTCCTCAAGGCTCTCTTCTCCCAGCTGTACATCTATGGGAGAACAAGTCAAAGGCTTTACTTGACTGTAGCTTTATTTAGATGTGTGGTGGAATTTTTTTTCTTTTTCTTTCTTTCTCTCTCTCTCTTTTGTTTTTTTTTTTTTCTGTATTGACCCTTAACTTTGTTTACTGGACCTTAGTTAGAATTCCCTGAATGTAGTTGTATTACTGCCCTGAACAAGAGAGAAGGTTTCTCCCCACAATTACAGAACATCTTGCAAGGGGAGTCATTTCTTAGTCCCTTGAAACCTGATTGAGCTAGGAGCTCATGGGAGAAAATATTCCTTCTCTTAATCCCTCTAATCACATGAATAAAGCCTCCTCACATAGATACTGAACACTAAGCATTTCAGCTATTTGAGCTTTGTACTTTAACTGCTGATGATATAAAGCTTGGAAGAAACTATACATTCAAATAAACTTTGATTAGATATAATTTTTGTTCCTTAGCCAATCGTACATACAGTTACTATTAGAGAGAATAGACGATAGTTCCACTGATTAAAGCAGAATTTTTACTTCAATGCATTGAACTTTGACTTTAGAAATTTTAATACCATGTACATCATCTACTAGCTTAATCTTTTACATATATATATATATCTTGTGCAACTTGATCAGAACTTTGTAAATTGAAACATTGTAGATTTTTTTATTTCATTCTGGACTAACATTTAGGCATCTTTATGCACTAATCTTTCTTTACTAAGAAAATATTGTTATTACAGTTTAAAACATTTTGTTTTAGTTACTACTTTTATCTTTAAAATAACGAGATATAATAACATTAATAATAAATTTGCCATATGTTGAGAGAATTTTCTCTCTGAGAAGGACTAATGGATTAATTTACTCATTAATCCCTTCTCAAAAAGTTCCAATTATAAACCAAAGTTTGTTTCATCACAGCTCACAAAACGAACATGTATGTTTGTTAGAATTACTTAAAAAGCATAAATGAGGAATTAATAGTGTGATTGACCCGAAAAGCAGTAGCACCTTGAGAGATTCACTACCCATAACTGATGACTTTAGCATGTATGCCTACTCTTCCCCAGTCTTTATATTCTAGTTACTCCCAAAACCAAATATAGAATAGCTGGATACATAGGCCAGGATCCAATGAGTCTGGCTACTACCATAGATCTTCTGTGAAGGAACATCAATAATAATCTCAGGTATGATTATATTTTGAAAATAAGAATGACTACATTCATGAAAATGATAGTTCTTTGTTCAGAGGAGAATGAGCTATCTAATTATTAACAAAAAGTTGAATCTAAAGTACAAGCATAGGTTAACAGAACCAATTATTGGCGTGTATACTTTAAGGACAGAAAAGAAAGAACACCCATAACCAAAATCTTTGCATTCATATAATTGTACTTTAGAGGATAAAAGACATTCATTCCTTTTTGTTTTAAATATGATAGGAACCTGAATCTCAACACCCTACTGGTTTCATACCTGTGTAACATTGCTCATCATTATAGGATTTTTATTGTTGTACCATTTTGAATCGTACCATTTCTCCAAAAGGATGAGTAGGAATTGAAAGGAGCTGCTGGGTTTAGCTGATCTTTATTCTGTATTTTTATTTTCATGATCATATTCTCTAGTTGCTTTCCTGAGGACTTTTTGAGGTTGATTTTTATAGATTGTAGAGTGCAGAAATCATCTACCCTGGCCATGCTAGGGAATGGATAGAAGTAGCAGATCAGGAGAAGTAGCAGATACATATCAGAGTATCCTTAAATTTATGTTTATGGACATAGAACAGGGTTCTATAGAATGTGGTTTTCCTATGATATCAGGTATTAGCTGAGATGCTAGTTGTATTTATGAAAAATATAATTATTTTTATATTTGCCTTATAAAAATAAGCATGTGTTTTGAAGTTTCCAAAGATGGAAAATCCAGACTAAAGCTTATGCTCATGCAAGATTCTATCATACTCCACTTCCATGTTACCTACACTGAAGGTGATTTTATTTCTGCATAATTGCTTCAACTACCAGCTGACAATAAACTGAGTTTACATATGTTGAGTGGAGAATATGAAACCAAGTAAAATCTTATTTATGAATTTAATTAACTAAGGATTAGATTAGTTAATATAGTTGGAAAACAACAAGTCACTATGAGAGAACTAGATAAATCTAAACCATGAATATTATAAAACTCATTTCCAATGTAAACATTCTGTTCTGTATTTTCAGTATCAGCCACTGATGTTTTAGATTCATCTTGTTCTTTCAGAATGGATGAGCTGATGTTTTCCAACCACATTAACTAATCTAACATTTAGTTATTGAAATCCACACATTTACGTGAGTAGAAAAATTCTTATAATATTCATGTGAAATGATCAACATAGAACCAATTGAAACATAAGTAAACAGGATAGATAGCAATCAATTCTATTACCTTGGTACTGGAACTTCTTTTGTGACAATGACACTGCCTATATGAAAACAAAAAGTAGAACAAATAAGATGGACCATAAAGTATTTTTTAAAGTGCCACATGGGATGGAGTTCAAAAGAGTAATTTAGGAAAGGAAGGTTCACGTATAGGAAAAGAGAATTGATCTGAAAATTGTCTGACTTCTGTGAGTGTACCAGCACACAGACACAAATACAAGAACACATACAAATAAACAAATGTAGGAATAGACTTCGAAAGAAAAAACATGAAGGTAAAATTTTGGTACCTCTTCCAATATCAAACCAAATCTGTGGATTTGAATCTGTTTAATATTAACAGTTTAAGAAGTAGAAACTCCAGACGATTTTGTTTGAACTGAGTATAAATGATCAATGTAAATAGAAGGTCAAAAATGAAAGACACCCTAAAATAGCACAGAGGTGGGTTTAAGGAACCTTAATGAAACATTGTCCACATCAGAATGGAGTTTTTTCCTAAACCCTTTTAATAATGTCTTAGTCAATGTTCTTTTGCCATGACCATGGTAACTATTATACAGAAAAGCATTTAAAAGAGGCTTGCTTGCTATTTCAGAGATTGAGTTCAATGTCATCAGGACAGGGAGCATGGCACCAGGCAGACATGCATCATATTGAGTGTTCTACATATGTATGGACAGGCAGCAGGAAGAGAGAAAGCCTTTAGGGTGACTTGGGCTTTTAAAACCTCAAAGCCTACACCCAGTGACATACTTCCTTTGTCAAGGTGACACCCACTCCTAAAAGGCCAAGACCTACCAATAGTGCCTATCCCTAGTTAACAAGCATTTAAATCTATGAGTCTAGAGGGACCAGTCTTACTCAACTACCACAAACAGCAAATGAGGACCACTAAAAATATTCTCATGTCTCTTGATAAACAAAAGGTTAATGCCCATACCTACGCATGTTTCTGTAGATAGAAAATACAATGTGTCAAGGCCTAGTAATATAATACCTAAAACAACCACTTAATAATACTAGTATCTAAAACAACCGTTATAACACAGTAGATAATGAACCAGAACCAGTATTTCCCCCAGAAATGTCTATGATTATTCCTATTTGGCCTTACTATGTTTGTATGTTGTGTTTTAAAATATTAATTTGGTCCTCCAAATTAATTAATAGTATTTACAATACAGTTATCATATACCTTAAGGTCTAACACATGGTAATGCTTCAAAAATCAAATAGAAAAGTGTCCTATTTTAAGCAGATATTTTTCTTAATAGTAACAAAAGTATGTAAATATTTAATTCAGCATTATATTAGGAACATAATATTGGGACTAGATTATCAAATATAATACACATAGAGTAGCTTTATATATCTTGAAATGCATACATTTTAATGAGAGAAAAAGAAAAAAAATATATGTGATTCCAGAAGAAGAATACCTGTGAAGGAAATGAGGCATAAAATAGTTTATGATTTGGCTATGAGAAGTGAGATCGAATTGTACACATAAACAAATATGATGTAGTCTTTTAGACTAAGGCAGAGTGTAGATTTTCTTTCATAAATTATTGCAGAAGTATTGCATAAATTAGGTATTCAAATTACTGTGTGAAAATGGTATCTGGGACCAAAAAAAAGTTCACACATGAGGACATTTATATGTCCAAGTATTTGAGTTACTAAAAATAATAGAATATTAAGGTTAAAAAAATTCTGAAGTCCACATATAGATAGCAGGGATAGTCACATATTAGCTTTTACAATAGTTGGTGTAGATTACAATTATATTTAATGTTCTGTGCACACACATTCATGTGTACAGATCCAATATTTATAGTATCATCAGGTCCGAGTGTATAATGTTCATCTGATTTATTTAATATATCAGTATTTAGAAAGAAAATTACAATAAACTTTTCTCAATGATACTTACATTTTCACAGGAAATTTTCCCATGGGAATATTTTAAATTAAATTAAAGTTTCAATGTTGTCAGAATGAGGTTTTAAAATCTAACATTGAACGTTCTCACGTTATTTAAAATAAAATGTGTTAATGTGAGCTTTACGTTGTGTGTAGACTTTACTATTTTGTTCATAATAGCATTATAAAGTAGAAACACTGTATGTGTGGGGCCTCACAATAGAAACAGTGGTTCTTCTACAAATCTGGGTTTGGATCATTGTATTTGGAGCTATATATTTGTTACCCCTGGGCCTCGAATAAAATCTTTTGAATTTCAGTTATCTTTTTTCATTGAGATGCTTAACCTTTTGGCCAACATTTATATACTTTTAATGCTTGTACGAGAGTTAATTTGCATGTCTTTCACATTCTGTATTAAGTCTTTTGGATGTGGGAATTTCCAGAATGAATTTGATGTATAATTCATGAGCATTCACTTGGAAGCTCCTGCTCAACAGATTCTAAGGAAGATAATTACCAGAAGTGAAAGATTGCTTGTGGTGTATTTTCTATATTAGGAAATATGCCTTACATTAAGAACTCATCAAATATGCAGACTGCCTTATTAAGGTCATTATTATTATTTACTGAAGAGATACATGGGGTTGACTCCCTTTTAGAGATTCAGAATATGCACATTAATGGCTTAACACTTAAGTCCTTTTGATACTGCATTGAAGTGAACTGTTTCATTTTAAGAAGTGGTTTTGTGAATGATTTTGCTGATTAGGGTTTTAAAGAATATAGAAGGGAATTAGGGGAATAATATAAGAAAAAGACTAATGGCCTCATTAAAAGCAATTTTTGCAGAGGCTGCATGCACTAAAGTGCACACAGTAGCAACAATTAGTTGAGCAAATGACCAGTGCATCTGAATCTGTTACTTCACCAGTAAATTCTGTCAGCATGTAATCTGTGGGCCACAGCATTACCTGCTAATGACTCTATGATATAGCTCAGTTGGTTTCAACATAGGAAATCAATAACTACAGTAAGCATTTAGGTTTTTCTTAGATTGCCAATATGATTAAGAAGGAAGGAAAGACGTCTGTAATATCATCAAGTCTTTTAACTGCAATAACGAGTTTTAAGTAAAGCCAAAATGTGCTTTTTCCTAAAAGGATATTTTTACAGGTTTTACAACAATTATATTGTTAGGTTATTTATAGGGTTTACTTATGTGTAATTTTCACAATTTATTGCTAAAGGAAATGGCATGAGTAGCATTCAAGATGTGCCAAACATGGGTTCCATTTTGAATAGATGTATAATAGATATATAATGTGTCTGGATATTTTTTCAGTGCATACCTAATGTTGTAAATTGTGAGACTTGGAGGGATTTCTCTACTCTTTGAAACTAAATAGTGAAATGGTTTATTGTTAAGTTTCTTCATGCGTGTGAGTTTCCTGACTTTTGCTAGTTTGGCTTACAACCTTACTAACCTGTTGCATATTGACTGAGCTGATAGCCATGTGATAAATTTATGGCCAAGTTCCTGAGTACTTCTAACTGCTGCTGACTCAGTTTAAAATTTATTGTTGTCCTTTATTGAAAACTCATCATGATTTGTGCTTATACAACCAAAAGAAAATTCATTTTTTATAGGCTAACCATTATTTTTCTGTAAGAATCTTTATGCACTTAATCATAGCTCAAAGGAAGGGACAAAATACTATCTTAAGCACGAACCTTTAAAAGTCACTTAAGAGCTTTTCATTTTGAATTTCACCCTCACTCTACCCTTCTCATGCTTGTCATTTCCCTTTCTCCGTTCCTGAGAACTCATTTGGTGAAACAGATTGCCAAGCTCACAATAATTAGGTCTAATAGAATATTTCAGATAATCAGATAATCAGAGAAATGTAACACACTGCCTTCTATAGTTTTTATATTATAGCATTTTTTTGTTTGTTCATTTTTTAAAGTACTCTATACTTGTTACTTTTTGGCTCTTTACTCTTTGGGGGGTCTGCCACTTAGCTCTTATTCCTACCTATGAATGCCTGGTCTTAACTTGGCTTTTTTTCTAACCAGTTTTTCAAAAATTATCCCATCTATTTTTTTGTTTTTTTTCAGGTTTATTATTATTATTATTATTAAAATTTTTCACCTCCTCCCATCTCCCTCCCCCTCCCTCAACTCCCCCATCCCCTATGTCTCCAGTCCAAAGAGCAGTCAGGGTTCTCTACCCTGTGGGAAGTCCAAGGTCCCCCCCCCCCATCCAGTTCTAGGAAGGTGAGCATCCAAACAGACTAGGTTCTCCCAAAGCCAGTACATGAAGTAGAATCAAAACCCAGTGCCATTGTCCTTGGCTTCTCAGTCAGCCCTCCTTGTCAGCCACGTTCAGAGAGTCCGATTTGATCACATACTCCATCAGTCCCAGTCCAGCTGGCCTTAGTGAGTTCCCATTAGATCAGCCCCATCATCACAGTGGGTGGATGCACCCCTCGCTGTCCTGACCTCTTTGCTCATATTCTCTCTCCTTCTGCTCCTCATAAGGACCTTGGGAGCTCAGTCCAGTGCTCCAATGTGGGTTTCTGTCTCTATCTCCATCCATCGCCAGATGAGGGTTCTATGGTGATATGCAAGATATTGATCAGTGTGGCTACAGGATAGGGCCAGCTCAGGTGCCCTCTTCTCAGCTGCTCAAGGAATAAGCTGGGGACATCTCCTTGGACACCTGGGAATCCCTTTAGAGTCCAGTCTCTTGCTAACCCTAAAATGGCCCCCTTAATTAAGATCTATACTTCCCTGCTCCCATATCCACTCCTCCTCCATCCCAACCATCCCATTCCCTCAAGCTCTCTCCATCCTCCCCTTCTCACTTCTCTCTACCCAACTCCACTTACTCCCACCCCACTCCCACCCCCAAGGCTCTCAATTTTTGACTAGCAATCTTGTCTACTTCCAATATCCAGGAGGATAAATATATGTGTTTCTTTGGTTTCACCTACCTGTTTAACTTCTCTAGGATCAAGAATTATAGGCTCAATGTCCTTTATTGATGTCTAGAATCCACTAGTGAGTGAGTACATACCATATTCATCTTTTTGAGTCTGGATTACCTCACTCAGGATAGTGTTTCTATTTCCATCCATTTGCATGCAAAATTCAAGATGTCATTGTTTTTTACAGCTGAGTACTATCCCATCTATCTTTTGCCTCTGAGCTTTTACCTTTCTCTATTTCTGTATACCTTTCTTTACTTCCTTTTCTGTGGCTGACTGTGTAGCTGGGTGGCTGCCTCTCCTGGTGTCTTCCTCTCCTTTTCTTTCTCCTTGATCGTCTTTACCAGATTTCTCCTGCTTATTCTTTAACTGCAAACCCCACCTGTCATTTCTTGAGCCTTGCTATTGGCCGCTGAGCTCTTTATTAGAGCAATCAGGTGTTTTAGACAAGCACAAAAACACAGCTTTATAGAGTTAAACAAATGCACCAAAAAGAGTGCAACAGTTTTTGCACCATCAAACAAATATTCCACAACATAAATGGGTGCAACATATCTTGAAATCATATTCCACTATAATCTTCAATTTTTAAATGTTGTATGCATGATTTGTTCTCTCAGTCACCGAAGCTGCTAAGGTGTACTTAATTTAGTCACTACTTAATAGCAGTTGTGATATTAGTGACATTTTAGAAGCTCCAAAAGTCATTATCTCCACTTCCCCATATGTTATTTCTTTTAGTGACATGAAATGTTCGGTACGTGTGTCCTCACTGAAAGCAGAATAGCATCTTACTCAACCAAGAAAAGTGATTACATAAAGCTGAAAAAATACAAATTTGATAATTTTTAAAACAAGCTTTCTTCTAGTGCAAATTGTGTGAAGCCACTTTTAAAATTTTGAGAAAATACAAATAACAATTACATTCAGCAAAAATTCATTGATTACCTACCATGTCGTTAATTTAGATAAGATAAAACAATAATAAATATGGAAAGTTCTATGGTAAAAGATGCTTTCTTATAATCTAGTCAAAAGATTAAAAGTAAAGGGTGTGTGTGTGCATACATTATGATATAGTGTTAAAGTAAATATGCACATAGAGATCAGAGGTCTACATATCATGGCTTCTGAAATTATTAGTAATCTTATCTTCTGAGGCAAGGTGTCCAACTGAACCTGGAGCTCATCAATAAGACTAGGCTGTCTGGGCAGTGGACTACAGAGATTTGCTGGTCTCTGTCTACTCCACCTCCTGTTGCTGGAGATTTAGGCTCGCATTTAAATGTAGCCATGCTGGAGTCGGATAGAACATTACCCATTAAGCCACAGCCACATGGTGATACACAGATTACTAGAAAAGGGTTAAATTAAGTTTTAAGAGTTAGCTGATAAGAAGCTAGAGTTAATGAGACAAGCAGTGATTTAATTAATACAGTTTCTGCGTGGTTATTTCAGGGCTGAGTAGCCAGGAACAAACAAACGGTCTCTTACAAAAAGAAAAGAGAAGAACATAGAAATGTCTGAGACAACCACCTGATTTACTTATATTTTATTTCTACAGACTGGATTGCCATTAACCAGCTTTTGAAAACAAAGTAGTACTAATTTGTCAGGGATGGTACTGCATTTCCTTTTAGAGGTTTGGTTGAAGGGATCTAATAAAATACCTAGCTATATTTAACTGAGACTCTCATCATAGTTATCTAAGTCATGTATTCAGTTGATATTTTTCAAGAATGTTCCGTGGGAGGAAAGAAGTAGATTATAAAAATATGGAGAAAGATAGAAACAAAAGAACAAGTTAAACAGGAAAATGTCATTAAATCTTGAGAACACAGTATGCCAAGACAAATAATCCCAAGTTGTTGGTTATTCAAGAAAGGTAGATTTGGAAAGTTGAGGGCTAAATTTTAAAATAGTAAAATAAATAATTAATCTTGATATAGTAAATCTAGAGGTTGGGATACATTTATTGACCAACTTTTAAAGAACATTTAGAGAAGGGATAGAAAAAAAAGCAGTACAGTAGAGCATATATTTTTCATTTCTATAAATGAGAGGAATTCAGGGGAGTGCAGAGGCTAAAATACTCATTGTGAATCCTTACACTGACCTCGAAATCTCAGCTACTGAAGATTTCCCCCTTCTTCCTACATTCTTGTCAGGAGGGGACTAGGCAGTTTATCTTGAATGTTTTATAAGTAAACATTATTAATATCATTTGTACTTCTAAATAGTGTGAATCAGGGTCAAGTTTAAGGTCAAGAATTGTGGTTGTTCAATGTTCCTTTTTGAAGTCCACATTGATGGCAAAGAGCAGTGATTGTAGAGTTCTGAAGACTGAGGCAGGAGGATTGTCAGTTTAAAGCTAGCCTGAGCTATTTTACAGTTTCAGACAACCGTGGTCTATAAAAACTAAGTGATTCAGAAGGGAAAGAAATCTAGGCAAGAGGAGTTAATCTCATCAGTGTTAAGTACACTGACTCATGTATGTTACCTGAATCTCAGTGATAGATTGAAATTAAAATTTAAGTGATAATCTAACTTCAATTGTTTACTTTACCCGCCCGTGATAAATCCATTTGACCATAAAAGCCACGTTCTTCCCACTAGGCATGCAACAAGCTTCGTGTGTGTCCCCTCTCTGGTCCCTGCTGTTGTGCTGCCCTTTGCTTTTCATTCGTCTTCCTTGTCCATCATTTCTGGGGAGCTCTTATTTCTCCAGTGTAATAATGAAAGACGCCTTTTAAACTTTTCATTCTTTTCAATTCTCTTGTTTTAGGTCTCTTAATTAGGACAAGTTTCTTCCAATATCTGAACTGGAATATCATTGAGTGGTTCCCCCATGAAAACGTTAAAATCTAGTAAAGAAAAGTATTCTCAATTCTACGTCTAGGTGAAGCTACATATCTGCCCTCTATTAAAATATTAATCAAACGTACTTTCATCACTATGTAATACCATTTTTATAGATTAAAATAAATATGTAAAACATGAAAGTTAAGGCATTTTATGGTTCTACTATCTAAATCAGAATTTTTTTTTAAAAAAAAATCAGTTTATTTTTGTGAGTAAAGTATGGCAGATAAATAGCAGTTCATTTAGGAGGTAAAGCCAGGAAGCTCTCTTCGAATTAGGTTAGTAAGATATGAGATAGACAAAGTTAGGGAGTAATTTAGTAACTTGGGCTTTTATTTCTTCTGAGTCTGGCAGATTTCTGTCTTTCTTATCAGCCTAAATGTCACCATGTACACATATAGCCCCTCCAGTCAATGAAACCTCAGAAATCTCTACAATCCACATCTGCATCAGAACTGATGCCCCTGAACATCAGGATATGTTTATCCACGTCTAACAACAAGCGAACTTGGATAATTTCTGATTACATAAAGTCCCAAAGGATAGCATAATGAAGAACATGAAGACTTATGCAACTAGAAGAGAAAATCTGTTATATCCTCCAAATAACCATTAATAAAAGCCTTATATTTATCATTCTATCACTGGGCATATTCTGATATCTGTGTGGTTAAAATCAGAAGCATTATTGGAAAGGACATAATAAGACAAATGAATATACAAACAAATATAGCAACCAAATAGAGAATCTTGCATCTAATACTAAAAATTTGGAGGTTGTAATCTCAGATCCTTGCATCACCTCCTTCATTCACTCAGTGCCACTTTCTTAAACAACTTTAAATAAATTTGCTCTGCTACTTTTCCCAAGTCCTTATACCAGTCCTTAGAAAAAGATGCACAGAACTTAAAAAAACCTTGACTAAACTTAGTCACTAGGAATAGTCTTTAACACTAAAAAATATACCAAAAAAAACCCTTAAGGACTTTTAGAATATAATGAACTTAGTACACACTATCCATTCTTACTGCTGACTTTCACTGTTATGATGCTTTGGTACTCTTTCTGTTCATATTACTAAACATTTTCAAACTACTTTAAGGCAAAAATGACAATTTCACAAGAGCCAGCACAATAAAAAGCAAATGATACCAAATATCTGAACTTACAGTGAATTGTAGCAGTTGCTTGAAATATGTTCCAAATTTCAATCATGCTGAAGGGAACAGAAATGAAGCATTTTATTTATAAAATAAAGATGATTTAAAGTTCTTGTCCTACACGACTTCCACTTGTTTGGTTTGAATTACTCCAAGATATTTTATGCAATTTGTGGCTATTAAGAAGGGTGTTGTTTCTCTGATTTCTTTCCCAGACCTTTTATAGTCTGAATACAAAAGGGATATTGAATTTTTTGAGTTAATCTTGTATCCTGCTACATTACTGAAAGTGTTTATGAGTTGTAGAAGTTCCTTGGTAGAAATTTTGGGATCGCTTATGTAAACAGTGAGAGTTTGACTTCTTCTTTTCCGATTTGTATCCCTTTGATCTCTTTTGATGTCTTACTGCTCTAGCTAGAACCTGAAGAACTATATTGAATAGATATGGAGAGAGTGGACAACCTTGTCTTGTTCCTGATTTCAGTGGAGTCACTGGGAGTTTCTCTCCATTTAGTTTGATGTTGGCTGTTGGCTTGCTGTATATTGCCTTTATTATGTTTAGGTATGTTCCTTGTATGACAAGAACTTTATATCTTTGAAAAAAATTGAAGAAGACAACAGAAAGTAGAAAGATCTCCGATGTTCTTGACTAGGTATAATTGACATTGTAAAAACGGCAGTCTTACCAAAAGCAATTTACAGATTCAATGCAATGCCCATCAAAATACAGAAAAATTCTTCATAGACCTTGAAAGAATGGCACTCAGCTTCATATGGAAAAGCAAAAAACCCAGAATAGCCAAAATAATCCTGTACAATAAAAGAAATCTGGAGCCATCACAATCCCTGACTTCAAACTCTACTAAAGAGCTACAGTACTGAAAACAGCCTGGACTTGGCATAAGAACAGATGGGAAGAACAAGTCAACTTAATCAAAGACCCAGATATTAATCAACACACCTGAGAACACCTGATTTTTGACAAAGAAGCAAAAAATATCAAATCAAAAAAGAAAAACAAAGCATATTTAATAAGCAGTGCAGGCATAACTGGCTATTAATATGTAGAAGAATGAAAACAGATCCATATCTATCACCATGAACAAAGCTCAAGTCCAATGGATCAAAGACCTCAACATAAAGCCAGCCACACTGAAACTTAAAGAAGAAAAAGTGGTAAGTACACTTCAATGCATTGGCACAGGAGACCATTTCCTAAATATAACCCCAGCAGCACAGAAACTGAGAAAAACAATTAATAAATGGGACCTTCTGAAACTGAAAAACTTTTGTAAAGCAAAGGACACAGTCAACAAGACAGAATGGCAGCCTACCAAATGGGAAAAGATCTTCACTAACCCCACATCAGACATATGTCTGATCTCTAAAATATACAAATAACTCAAAATTTGGTCATCAAGAGAACAAATAATCCAATTCACAAATGGAGTACAGACCAAAACAGAGACCTCTCAACAGAGGAATCTAAAATGGCTGAAAGACACTTAAGGAAATGTTCAATATCCTTAGTCATCAGAGAAATGCAAATCAAAACAACTCTGAGATTCTATCTTAAGCCTGTAAGAATGGCCAAGATCAAAAACACTGATAACAACTTATGCTGTAGAGATTGTGGGGTAAAGGGAACACTCCTGCATTCCTGGTGGGAATGCAAGCTGGTACAGCCCCTTTGGATGTCAGTGTGGTAATTTCTCAGAAAATTAGGAAACAACCTTCCTCAAGACCCAGTAATACTATTTTTGGGTATATATCCAAAGAATGCTCAAAGGTGCCCCAAAGGTATGCATTTCAACTATGTTCTTAGCAGCTTTATTTGCCATAGCCAGAACCTGGAAACAGCCTAAATGCACCTCAACCAAAGAATGGATAAGGAAAATGTGGTACATTTACATAATGGAGTATTACATGACAGAAAAAATAACAACATCTTGAATTTTGCAGTCAAATGGATTTACCTAGAAAACTTCATTTTGAATGAGGCAACCCAGACCCAGAAAGACAATTATCACATGGACTCATTCATATGTAGTTTTTAAACATAAAGCAAAGAAAACCAGCCTACAAATAATAATCCCAGAGAACTTAGACAACAATGAGGACACTAAGAGAGACTTACATAGATCCAATCTACATGGAAAGTAGAAAAAGACAAGATCTACTGAGTAAATTGGGAGCTTGGGAACCTTGGGAGAGAGTTAAGGGGAGGGGAAAGGCAGAGAAGGGAGCAGAGAAAAATGTGGAGCTCAATAAAAACCAATTAAAAATAAAATGAGGATGAAAGACAATATATTATTAACATTATATTTGTCAATACAACACTATCCATGTTTTTAGTTTGATGTTCAGCTAATGTTTTGTCTAAAACATGTTTTTTTCATTTAAATATTTTATATATGGTTTACATTTGGATTCAGATTTCTGTGATTAAAAACTGACAAATGTGATTCATGGTAAACTATATTTCTGGTCACAACTTTTATGAATTAAATGTTACTATTATTGGAGAGTAACAAAATTTCTAAGGATCAGTTTACTCTCTTTTTCTCTCACAGTGTAGCTCTGGTTTACCTCCAACTCATAGTGGTCCTTCCGTCTCAGCATTCTGAATGCTAGAGCCCCAGGTACGGTCCACAGCACTCATCTGCATGAACGTTCCCTGAGTTTCACTTGTAAGTATTTCAACAGTACCGTAGATGCAACTTCCTTTCTCAAATACTAAAATACAATTAAATATTAAAATAAATGCATATAGATATGCAACCCTGATTATTCTCAATTAATATAGAAGAGGTACTCAATTGGGCATAACAGTGTTAGGCTATACTTAATACTACTTTACCTATAAATAGATGCTTTCATTGTTACAAAAATAGACAGGTGACACTGTCTAGGTTATGCTTTATTTCTCCTTGTTAACATCACATACCTTAATTAAAGTGAAGTCGTCAGGTGAACAACAGCAGCTCAAACACACACTTGTGAACTGTCCTGTTCTATGGTCTATTGACTTTGGAATTTCAACAAAAATAATGACAAATATTACAAAGTGAAAGAAAAAATTTAATTAAAAATAATTAAATTAAATTAAAATAATTAAATAATTAAAAAATACTTTGGACAGGGAAAACACAGGAAAAAAAAGAGTATAAATAAATTCAAATAAAACAGAAAATTTTAAAGCTTTTGTCTAAGGTTAAGAAGAAGACTCTAGTATTCCTTTATCATGAATGAAGAAGCATATTTATATATTTTATGCATAATAACCTTTCATCTATTGATCTGACTCCATTTATTATAATCTCTCTCTCAGTGTGATTCTGTGTATGTGTGTGTATGAGAGAGAGAGCATGTATATGTATGACATACATATTGTATTGTATTCATTCAAATATCAGAGAATCCACTCCTTCTTGCCTTATGCTTTACAACAAACCTTATCCTCTGAAGCAAATCCCAGATTCGCTGGCCCAGCATCCTCTAGAGATTCTCTGCTCTCCACTTCCCATATTAACATTGTCATGATATCAGGTATTCACAATTGATTTTTGCTTTTATGTCTCTCATGTGGGTTCTGGAGATTTCAACTTCATCCTCCCTGGTGCCAAGCAAGCACTCTATCGACTGAACCATCTCTAGAAAACCAAACTCTTTTCTTGACCTTCACTGCATTATGATATCTTTTAAGGCCCTTGTTTTCTTGGTTGAATATTTAATGAAATTGCTTACAAAGTAGTCCAAGAGCATCTTGGTTATGTAAGCTAAGGATTGTAGAATGGTATTATATATACTAATCAGTTTTTCAATGTATGTCCATTTTTGCAAATTAGTTAAGAAGTTTAATCCATATAACATAGGAAGTGCATGGAGAGGTAGTCCAGCCATTAAAGGCTAGGCTCCCAAACAGAAAACAATGTGGGAGTCCTTGTGAAAATGTAAACCATGAGTGGTTGATTGCAATATTCTCTCAGGCTGCAATTTAAAACCTATAGTAAAAGTGCAGAATAACAGATTGACAAAAAGTTATAGTTTGTTGCATTTCTTTAAACATATTGGAATATTTAGAAACTATTTAATGGAAAATAAAAGAATTTAAATAAAACAATGGCATTTATCTGGTGTAATACTTTGGTGAATAAAAATATAGATTAAATGCTGAAATATGAATCAAGAGTTGGTGAGTCTTAGGTCCTGTCTCCTAACCGTAGCAAGAGAAAGGTCTCTGTGGTCTCTAGACTCTGGATAAATCAACCTCAATTTTTATGAAGGATTTTCTTAACCTTAAAAAGCCTATTTTTATGCCACAATAAATGGTTTGGGGATTATCTAACACTTTGGATTATCTGCACCATTAGTGAGGATAATAAAGCCCTGACTGCATTTTGCATTGAAATAGCACGGTCTATTACGCTCATGAATAGTCTGAGAATGAAGCAGCCAAGTCTTTCTTGCATTTATGTACAATGGTTTAATTGACTGCAGATAGGATGATGGGGCTTTTAGGTTGTTTACAATTGATGGTACATCCATCACTTTTTCAATTATCATTTTGAAAATTACTAAAATTGATTATAGAGAATAATTATGTAGATGTGGTAAGAAGCATGTGATTTCTAGTGTTAAAGTAACATGCAGTCATTCACCGTGTCTGTTTTGACTTTCACTGTTTCAGTATCTTCTTCATCTTCTTTTCTTATTTTTATTTTTTGAGAAGCACCACTTATCCCTTTGCCTTGTTAACTTTGCAACGGCATTAAGAGGAATTACAAAAAAAGTAATGATTTTCTAGAAATGTATGCTAAGTGATACAAAGGAAGCCAATCTCAACACAATTTAAAACTCTGATAGATCTGCAGAAATTTATTTTCTGTAAAAATATTCCAAACATTTCTGCTTATGGAAATTATAAAACCTTAAATGAGTTTTACCCCTAAACATTACCAAATGTCTAGTACTTGCATATCCCTATCAAACTTATAATAAAGATAACATTCCTTTGTGTTTTTCTCCAAAGCTATTTTTATTATTTTTCCATGGTCCAGGAATCACAGTGCTGTTGTGAAAATGGCATTCTTGCTCACTATGCCAGTCAA
Organism: Myodes glareolus; assembly: GCF_982192425.1. NCBI lineage: Eukaryota > Metazoa > Chordata > Mammalia > Rodentia > Cricetidae > Myodes > Myodes glareolus. Next base: position 42,539,474 of record NC_142026.1, on the reverse strand, counting down.
AAATACTCAGTGATATTTCATGCACATTGCATAGTGTAGATCATATTGTGCTTTCAAGTTCTGAAGTTTGAAAAATAACTTTCCATTTCTTAGTTTTCTCATAGAAAATTACTCAGGGTCTAAATATTCTTGACTATAGTACCAATTGAATCATTTATTTTACAGTAATGATATTTACATATTAACTCACTAATATAAATGCAATCAAAATATAATGTTGGTTAAATTATTAAGACATAGGAATGAATTTTAGGTTTAAGTTTCCTAAATGACACAACTTATTTATTCATATAAATGTTTAACTTTCATTTTTAAGTTCAAGATGTAATGTTTTTAATCATTAACTACTAATTTCTGGGGAAAAATTTTTAGTTTTCATGGTATTTACATTCTGATGGTGAACACAAAAAATTTAATTTAAAAATATAGGGTCCTTAGAAGTTTAAAAAGATGCATGTATAAATCAAAAGTAAGGTAGATATGTGTAACACATAAAGACCAGAAGTAGACCCAGCATTCAGAACATTAGACCTTCTGACAAAAGACTTATATTTATTTCCAGCATATACATCATAGCTCAGAACCATCTTTAACTCCAGTTCCAAGGAAAACCAATGTCTTCTTGCCTCCCCAGAGAATAGGCATGTATGTGGTATACATGTGTACTTTCAGGCAAAAACTCAAACAATAAAGTAAATAAGTCTAATTCTTTGTGATATTCAAAGCCTGATCATGTGTTTCCCTTAAAGAGTTCATCTTGACTAGACTCAGACTTTGAAACTGAGGCTGTCAGAGAGTAGAGTCTCTTAGCAATTTGTTCTTTAAATTTTTCTTAGGAGTTATTCATTTAAACGACAAAAAGATTATATATTCTGAAGCCTCCTTTTTATTTTTTAGTTAATGGTTTCTTCAGAGCAGTATATCCATGTTCATTTGGCAGGTCTTATGGAGGAAGTAGATGTTGAATCTTGTAAATCATGGATACATTTTACTGAGCATCTCAGCTTCTGTGTTTGAGGACTTTCTGACAATGAACTAAAAGACATTGTCTCCTTTAGAGATATTTAGAAGTTTTTACATTCTGCTTGCATTTTTGGACCTCAACTGCAATGGCACAATAGTATATGTAGGTCAAGAAAATAATTCTTTGATGTATGAAGTCCTTCTAAATAAGTGTTGCTTTTATTGGTTAACGAATAAAGAAACTAATTTTTCTCTAACAGGGCAGAGTAGAGCTAAGTGGGAAACCTAAACTGAACTCTGGGAGAAAGAAGACAACGTCAGTGGGATACCATGTAGCCCCACCCTTACCTCCACCCTGTGAAGAAAGAGGCAAGCTGACAACTGGAACCTTTGCTATGGGTTAATTTAAGATATAAGAGCTAGCAAGAAATACACTTAAGTGATTGTCCAAGCTATGTTTTATTTAATATAGTTTCTGAGTGATTATTTCAGGTCGGGCAGCCAGGAAAGAAAGGAGCAGTTTCCACCAACAATACTCTATGCTGTCTTTACAATAGTCAAGCTAAGAAACTCAGATTGGCATCCACAATGCATCCCTGACCACACTTGTGATTCCACCCTGCAATTCTCCTTGTTCTACAGTAGGAATATTCCTTACTGTATCCTATGCTGCCATCAGTCAAGACACCTTGCTTCATGGGAAAACCTTGGTTGTCATTTATATCAATAATTTCAACCACATACCCTTCCATTCCTTCTCAGAGCATCAGGAGCAATTTCTGTGTATATTCTCTTCTGATAAAAAGTAAGAAGCACAAGTTCATCACTGAGATCATCTCTTCACTGAGACTCTGACTCCAGTGGCTGGGAAAGAGATATAAATTACCATCAGGACACATTTGACCACATAGGGGGCTCCATGACATAGAGGAAAGCAAACTCTAAAATTCAAGATTAACATGTTTTATTTATTATTTCATGGTTACATTGTTCACATCTGGATTTTTTCATTGTTAAGTTTATAATATCGATTTCCATCACTTTTGAAAATTATTTTTGAAAATGTCGCTTTTTCATGAGCATATTTATTTATTTATCATTTGGTAGGAATTTTCTTAGCTTTATCAATATTAAAGTTTAGTGATGTATCAGCTTTTGTTGCTTCCATGTGACATTTCGCCATTTTGCATTCATATTGTTTATAGTACTTTGTATCTATTATAATTCTACTATATTTAATTTTCTTCTATCACCATTTTAGCCTCAAGGAAAATCCCATCATCTTTTCCCAAATAAGAAGTGAAAACTTTTTGACTTTATAGCTATAAATGGATTTTCTTCACTGACTCTCACGTGCTGACACAGAGTTTCTGACTTTTAAGAATGCTTCGAAAAGGAAAGCACCCAATTTCTATCTAAGTGTCTGCCCACTCTGACTTCCCTTACCTGGCTCTTAGAGACAAGTGGTTTCATTTCATCGTCAGGTCAATCTTCAGAGTTCTGTTCTCAGGAACTGGAGTTAAAGATGGTTGTGAACCATCATGGTTATGCTGGGAATTAAATTCAGGTCCTTTGCAAAGGAATAAATGCACCGAATCTCTGGATCATCTTTTCAGCCCCTAGTGAGAACAGTTTTAATATGGCTAATTAAAAAAAGGGGGAAAATACTCACATGATATTTATAAACAAAACCTGTAAGCTAAAAGTTTAAAAATACTGTACCCATATAGATTAAAATACAACTGATCCAATATTCCTACATCAGTGTGATGGTTTGGATGAGCAGAGCTCCCCAAAATCTAATTATCTGAATATTTGTTTTCCAGTTGGTTGAACACTTTGAAGAGTTTCTCGAATCATTAATATGTAGAGGTCTACTAGAAGGAATATATTACAAGGGTTAGACTTTGACAGTTTGTTATCTCAAAGTTTCCTTTTGCTCTGTTTTCTATGTGTGTTTGAAGATTTGATCTCTTAGCTTCCTGGTCCCACTGCCATGCATAGGCTCTTGTTGTGGACTATACCTCTGTGACTTGTAGCCACAGTAAACTCTTTTTTCCATACTTACTGGTCATAGTATATTATCACAGCAATGATAGAAACTAATACAGAATGCTAACATTTAAGAAGAAAACCATTTATGTTTCATGAAAATCTTTCAAATTCAATAACAGGATTATTCTTGTTTCTTACTTTTTATTTATGTATTTTTATATTGTTATGTTTTACTATTTAAAACAATTTTGAAACTCAAATATATTTTGTTTATATTCTTCCCCTCCCCAAATTCCTTCCAGATTTTCTTTCTCTCCCTCCCTAGCCAACATAAAGGCATCTTTTTAAAAAAAAAACAAACAAAAGAGATTATTTTTAAATATTTTATGGTACCATTTAATTGCTTTTAAACTGAATAGAATGAGGGGATTTGGTGATAAACATCCAGATGATGCTAGTAGCTATACCATGGTAGATGATATTGTTGAGGTTGGTATCTGCCTGCTTCTTCTTCCTGAATAAAACAGAGCAAACACTATGCAGGAATACTGAAGATATAAGGAAATAATAGATTAGGAACAGTATTTTAAATATTGATTATGTGTGAATGCAAATGATACAGACTCCGTTGTCATAGGGAAAGCCATGATCTTTTCACTAAATAGAGTTGAGTCAGGTTTGAGAGATAATGAAGCAATTGCTTATGTCTCTCATATTCTTACTGATATGAACCATAAAATAAGATATAATACTTGGTTGAATCTCTGGAATTAATACATGTATTAAACGTTCCAGACAAAAAATACTACATACTATCGCAATTCAATATGAAGTTGCAGCATGGCGTATATAAATGCATACTACTATACTTGTAACAAACATTTAAATTAATAAAATTAAATTAATACAGCAACAAAATAAAGTAAGTGAGGAATAAATGCAAACAATAAGTGTACAGTTGGAGAATTAATTTTCTTTAAAAGTAAGGAAAACATTTTAAGAATTTCATTTATTAAAATATAAATGACAGTTTTGGATTAGTGATATAATAAATGTACAAATTTTTATACAACAATTCATCTTTGCTAGAAATACATATAAACTGTAAGAATAATAATGCAGATTGTTTATACCTTGTTATAGGTATTTTTCTAAGATATTATTACCAGTTTATTACATGATATAATACAAGTGTGCTATTACATCAAAGACAATATGAAACGTATCACTATGAGAAATTGACAATATACTGTAAATTAATTACTTACAAGGCTTCTGGACAACAAGCTTTCTTGTTGAAATACAATCTTGAGTGTATATAAAAGTCCTATAATATTTGTTGGAGGAGACCCACCTGTTTTTCCTGGCTGCCAGGCTAGCTTAGCCCCAAAATAACCACATAGAAACTGTATTAATTATATGACTGATTGGTCCATTGGCTCTAGCTTGTTTTTGGCTAACTCTGACATCTTAATTTAACCCATTTCTAGTAATCTGTGTACTGCTACATGGCTGTGGCTTACCAGGTAAAATTCCCAGCATCTGTCTCTGGCAGATGCATGGCATCTCTCTGACTCAGCCTTCTTCCTCCCAACATTCCATTTAGTTTTCTCCACCTACCTAAGTTCTGCCCCATCAACTGTTCAAGGCAGTTTCTTTATTCATTAATGGGAATCACAGGACAAAGATGGGACTCCCACATCAAACACTGCTACTAAATAATTTGATAATATAATATATATGAACATATTTTTCAGGTAGAGATGGAAGCACATTTTTATGATCTTGCCACTTGGGAAGTTAGGACACACAGATTAGGAGTTTGAGACTAGCATGGACTTTTTACAAGGATGCCACAAAATGTTTAAATAAATGATCCATCTGAACTTGATCTTAAAAATTAAGTGAGATTATTGTCTAAATTTACAATTTAATCATCAAGATTCATCATTGTAGAGTTACCTGAAATTATAGAATATTTATGTGTCTCCAATCTCATCAAAACTAAATAGCATCTTTAAGCATATGTAAATAGAATAAACATATGCTACAATGGAAAGATTTCTCATGGTGAAACGGCATTTAAATATATTTAAGAAATTAAATGGTTCATATGATAATAACTGCATGGTGCATGCTTGAACCATGAGAAACATTGCTTATTTGACTACTGAATACATAATAAATGATTTAAATTCAATGGGACAAAAAACTTTCTACTCACAATAGAATAAAACTTTGACAATTTGTGCTTGACTTGGCCAAACTAAACACAATTTTTTATTAATTGGGGATTTTCTGCTACATGTAATAATGAGTCAGTTTCCATACTTTGATTTCTGATGCTATGTATTGATTTGGTCTCATGGTTCTCATATGAACCATTTAGGACATGGTTGTTATTCTCCAGTAGATTTCCTTTCTCTGACTCAACTTAGTTCCAATAATATTAATGTTAAAGGTCTCAAAATCCAGCAGTGTGTATCACTATGATTAAAATGAAACAGCTATAAAAATAAAATTATAATTTTTGGAAATCAAATATTTATAGATGCTCTCTGGACCTTTAAGTCAATGGCAATCATGGACCTTTCTTTATCATATATTTGCTAAGGTATTTTGGCTGCTTAGTTATTATACATAAATCTTGCAGACTAATCATACTTAAGAGTCAAGATAGATTTAATTTTCCTCATAAAAACTCTCTAATTAAAATGCCTATTTTTCCCTCAGTAATAAACTTATGCCTAAGGCATTCTCTTGTGTTATGATTGACACTTGATAATGAAAACAGCATTCATATCTGTTATTAACATGTTTGGCATTACATGTACTACTTACCTAATGTACACATAAACAATATTTCAATTTTTCCATAGGATAATATGTTTTCAATTGTGATATATTTTATTAATAATGTTGATCTGAATTTTTCAATTATTTTTGCTTACATCAATTGGTAGTAGGTGTGTAAGAACCTAAATTTTTAAACATCTGTGCCCAAAGATATCTCTGACACTATAATTTAAAAAAAGAAATTAATAGACTGTTTCTGATGTTGGAGAATTGAAATAGTTTTATCTCAATAAATAGTACAGCCCATCACTCAAATTAAGATTTTTGGATTAACAGCCACATTTGGATATGTAAAAATGAACCTGACCTCCTCTTATTTTTGTTGAAAGAAGAGAATGCAAAAGTTTTTATATAGCTATTGCAGGGAAAGTGAATGTACTTGGTCTGTTTTTGTACTGTCACAATGGCATAGCTAAGAGCAGCCAGCATCCTCCTCTTGCTTTATTCTTCTTCGTTTTTTTCTTTTTTTTGATAAAAGTTCAAACTACAATTCTTTTGAAATGCTAGAATCAAATGTAAAATTGTAGAGAGTCTTGCCATTACTTCAGAAAATCACCTACCCTTCTTATCTGCAACTTAATTAAAACAACATCAGCAATAATGGAAGAAGGGTGCTGAGCACCCTGCACAAAACAAACGCTGCTGAGTAGGAGTGCCTTGGTGTTTGCAGTTAGACAGGCATTATTATTTATTAATTTGTGGATTGCAGTGCCCATGTATCAGAGTACACTGTGGCAACAGAATCAACCATATAGCCTTGAGAACAATAAAAATCAAAGAAGGCAAGCATTTCTCAAACAAAGAAAAGTAGAAATGCCCTTTTGATTTGATGGAGACAAAACTCCAGGAGTTCTAAGCTCCTTGACAAATAACACAACCATAATTTTAGGTTCCTAGGGAAATTAAATTGCCTTAGATGGCCTTCAATCAATTTTAAAAACAGAAAAATTCTAATGCTTTAAGTCATGCTCCATTTGGATTAGCATAGTTTATTTTAAGCCTCAATGATTATTTTTCCTTCATCACTTTTATAAATATATCTGATATTTCTACCAGGTTTTTGTAAATATACCTGTCATTTTTGTCCTCATTAAATAAATAAAATGCATTTTTCTTGAGCTTCAAGTAAATTTTATTATCTTTGAATATGAGATAAATGACCTCTTCTAGATTATTCTTTACTCTTAAAGCTTAGAGTAAAACACATGTGAAAAGGAAAGGTCAGTTTAAAAAATAAGGACCAGATCGCTACAATATAAATACACATAATGGGAATATGGTTATTCCGTTTGGTGACTGTAAAAGAAGACATTCTGTACTTTTTATGACATACATGGAAATATAATGACTCTTATCTCTCCCAAGTCTTCCATAAACTTAAGAAATATCTGCAGTGCTTTGGTTTCTGAGCATTCAACCCATAAGAAAAAAAAAGGCATTGTGCTTAGCAAAAAGAAAAAATAGTTTAACATTCAGGTTTACCATTAAAGGTATAAAGTTAGTATTTATAAGAGGAGAGCAAAATAACAGTGCTTATTCTAATTTCTATTCAGTGTTCCTTGGGTAAGATGATTGAGAATAGAATTAAGAAAACCTTCAGCATCCTGAATTAGAGGACTAGAAAAGATGCATCTAAGGTCAGAAGAGAAACTCCATATGAGGAAACAGATTCCAAAATTAATTATAGTACACAATTATTCATAGATTTTATAAAGATTTTGAATAGGTTCTGTGGGAGAAAATTTTGGTAAGTATATACACACAATTTGGTATATAGCATCTTTGTAAGAATCAAAACCACGTTTTACCCCCAATAGACTTGCTGGATTTTCTTGTTACTCCAATATATCAATATCTTTGAAATAGTATTAAAAATACAAAGTTTGAAAAAATTATCCAAGTATTTTTCCAACATTGAGCTAAAAACAAGTAGTTACATTTTAATTTACATCTGAATTTGGTGATCTAACAAAATACTTCCGTGAAAAAATTTGATTTCTTTTTAAGTATATTTATTGTATGCTTTCTGTGATTTATTTAGAAGGAGATTGACAAAATGACCCAGAAAGCATACTGTAAATGTCATCTAAGGAAAATGGAAAGCTTACTTTGATGTAATTCCATTTAAAATATAAAACATAATAAAAGCAAACAAAATATCAATTATATGTACACTTTAAGAAGTAGAAAGTTATGTATACCTAAACTAAAACTTTACAGAAGAAAACATTGTAATCTACAGTCCAATTCATAAACATAGTGTCATAGTTACAACTCTGGTGCTGTGAACAGACAAAATGACCAAGTCATCTCTTAAAAGAAAGTATTAAAACTGTGGATTGCTTACAATTTCTTAGGGCTAGCTGAGGATCCTTTTTCTGGGGAACATGATAAAAGGCAGAGCAGAAGAGTGTGGGAGTAGTACCTGGGAGATCTGTATCCTGATCCACAGTCAGAACGTAGAAAGAAAATGAGAAAAGGAATAGCCAAGCTACACTCTAGAAGTCACAAAAACCACTCTTTACAATAAGATCACATCTACTAATCCTTCCTAAATAATATACCTCTGGAAGCCAGGCATTCAAATATATGAGGATATTCTCATTCAAACCATTATAGCAAGCAAAATATTACGTAACTTCACAGTCTTTTATCATCCACACACAGTCAAAAAATGTCAAAAGTAAAAGGCATATTTAAAACAGTATATGAATATGTACAGTGTCATGCTATTTATAACTGAATGTAACTGTTGATAAAAGACATGGATACTCACAGAAAATACATAGTGGTACAACTTTTTCATGAAGTCCACAATAACTGAGCTAATATTTGTAGTAATATTTGGGTACAAGGAAGATATTTATGATAAACTATTCTCAGAAACCTATATAACTTACAGGTCATTATCATGATAAAGTCTTAAGACACCATGGCAGCTATGTAAGTGAGTTCAATATATTCTGATTTAGTTAGCAATTGAAGAAAAATGCTTGAAATAAAATATACTGTGTCTGTCAATATCCTGTAAACAATATATTTTAACACTAAATGTGTTCGTTACTTTTGCGTTATGAAGTAACTGCGATCCAGAAATTAATTAAGGTATATAGAACAATGTGTCCTGGTTATATATGTATGTTTCAGTAGTTTACATATAGGAATTGAGCACCTGAGGATCTTCCTATCTATAGGATTCATAAAATAAATACACCATGTATGTGGAGATAGAATGACAGAGACTACAGCTGAAGTTACAGTGCATAAAGACTTACTTATATAAAGCAATATACAGCGAAACAAAATACAATAGTCTAGAAAATAAATGCAAGATAAAATATAAAACAATAATTGAGCTGATCTTTAGATGATATCGTGACAATTTTGGATTCCTGGTGATTATCATCTTTTTGTAGAAAATATGTATTAGCACTTTATTTTTTTACCTAGCACTATAATACTTTTCAACCTGTATTTAAGCTTCTGAATATTTAATCTTTACAGAAATTATGTAAAATATTTTATGCATTATTTAACAATGATGAAATCTAAACATTTTAGCACAATTTATATCTGAGGAATATGAAGCTAATGGAAACTGCTCTCATTTGCGTGAAATTATATCTCCATTTAAAACACTGAGTAATTTTTTTCTGCTAAATATTGATACAAAAAATATCTTTTTATATACTAATGCAGTAAAGTATAAAATATTAATCAAAGCATGCAGGATTTTATAGTTTATAAAAGCCAATAACATTATGCAATGAATGAAATCCTTCCTGAGTCATTTTGAGAAGTTTCAAGATAAGCTTCATCAATATCAGATAAAGATTAATCCCAAAACAGATAGGAGAGTGTTTCATATTCTCTCTTATTTGTATAACCTACGTTCAAATCTTGAAATGGGAGTATAAACCTGGGAAAATAACCACATAGGTCAGGGAATTTAAAAGGGACCATGGTGGAGTGAGGAAAGAAATACAGGGAGGAAAGTAGTAGGTTCCAGATGTTGTGGGGGGGAGTGAAAAGAATGGAAGTGACTATTTATTCAGGAAGGAGGAACAGCTGCATAACTGAGGAAGAGGGAGGCAGATAAACGGCAATAAGGGCAATTTTAAAAAGAACTAAGGAAACATTATTTCATGCTTACTTAAATATATATTGTGTATATTTATATACATATATCTTAGCAAAATTATTTCACATGTGATTATAATGCTCTTCCCATGAGTCATAGACTATCTAACAAAAATCTCAGTGTCTAGAATGAAAATTCTCCTTCTGAATCATTAAACAGAGGAATCCAAGAGACATCCAAAATAATACAGGCTTTTGTCATTTCCCCTATTTTCCTGTAAGAGCAAGCATGTAGGACCTTACTATTGATGACACTGTATACTTCATACACAGGACTTAGAATACTCAAAGGGATCACAACTGTAAGCTATCTCTGTGAGCACTAGCTCTCATAGCATCCAAAAGCGCGACTCTTAAGAAACACAACAATGACGAGCATGTAGATTGCTACTGCCACATTCATAAAACAATATAATTCCTGACTGCATTATCAATACTTTTCCTTATTTTCCCGTATATGTGTAGTTATTTCCCATCATCAAAGAAGCTCCCGTTCTTTTCAGAGGGAGACCTTCAAAAGAAGACATAGCTGATAAAATGCAGCGAACAACTGACGATGGGATGCCCAACTTCAATTGCTACATTGATATTGCATCCCCTAAAACTAAGGTATAGGTGAGAGAGAGGATAAAAAACTCATAAGATATGGAAGATTAGAATAAAATATATTGTGTTCTTCAGGTGACAAATAACTGTACCCATGGAATTTAAAAAATATTTTACCCTTAACAAGATCTGAAAAATGACAATATCTGTTGATGTCCCAGTGTGGGTTGAATAATTCTCACATGTTCTCATACCTAGATGTAGAGGTATAGCTAAATATTGGATGCTAAGAAATGGAGAATCAGTCTTTTCTAGTGATGAATCATCTGAAAGTTTATCAAATCCCAATAGTCATCTATGAACAAGAATTCATGTGATCACTCTTACATGGACTTAGCTGCACACATATGTTCAAAAGCACATACACATATTATTTAATACGTAAGTATATTTAAGTATATATTTGATATATTATAATTAATATATTATACGTATTATATATGTTACAGAAATTATACATGATTATATATGCACTAAAAGCCAAGAAGTAGTGATGAATACATGAAGCCAAGAAGTACATGGAATAGTAAGAGAAAAAATAAGTGATGAAAATGGCATAAAAATTGTTCAAGTAAGAAATTCTCAAAATATACTAAATAGATATATAGAGAACAATATTAGGGAGTGTGTGTTACATGTTTTCCTTGTTTTCATTATGCTATAATTGTTGGCATGAATGAGTCACAATAAGTCGTGAAGTTTATGATATTATATATTTGTATAATTGTTCTAGAAAGAATAATTTTAATCACAAGAGTCTTTGAGAAATATTATTAGATATATGATGTCAGGAGTTAATGGAAGCAGTCTAGAAACAGAGAAAGATACCTAATCATAAAAACCCACAGTTCCTTCATTTCTAAAAACTGTGCTGAGAAGTTAATGCCCTAAGAAGTTAAGGGAGATAAACAAAAGGACAAGGGCTAAACAATGCCAACTATTAAGAGTAAATTTCCATGTTATATTGACTATAGGATAAATGGAAAAGCCTGGGATGATTCAAGAGGAGATAGAGTAGTACAAAATGTAGAATGGATTCACTCAGTTTTGACTGGTAATTTGATCTTGAGAACCCAAACACAACCAGATATAAACATTAATCACAAGACACAAAACTGTCTCTTACCCTGCATACAACCGCATATACTGCCAAGTGTGCACACTCTTCTATTTGTAGGTGTGCCTCGTTAGAAAAGTTCCTTTGTAGCTTTGCAAGGCTGTTTATGCTTCTAACAGTAGAGATATAGTTCAAAAAGGTAATTTGAAAGTGGGAAAGGAAAAGAAGAAATATTGTAATTATATTATAACCTCAAAACCAACAAACTTAAATGTTTTATGGCAACAGTTAAATATTGTTAAATGATGTTTACGGTGAACTTTACCAGAATTCAGCCACTTGGACTTGTTGCTTTTGTTTGTATTTTTTGAACGAGGTCGGAAGATCATGGTCAAAATGAATAGAATGTAATGTAGGAAACACGGAGATTGATTTGGGGACCAGAGGATATTCTTTGACACTGAGTAGGATCATGTAGTGTAGAGAACATGGAGATTAATTTGGGGACCAGCGGGTATTCTTTGTCACCGAGTAGGATCATGGCTAAAAGCAGAAATTCTCTTGGACACCATTCTTCACATAATTTGAATATTCATTTAACAATGTTCATTAGTTTTTCATTTTACAACATTACATATGAACAGAAATCTAGAGAAGACAATACAACACGGGATTCTTTTCAACATAAAGAAGTAGTTGAGTAACATGGTGATTCTGAACGATTAAAAAAATAGGCAGTTACACCAGGACATCTAATAGATGAGAACAAAGCTCCAACTCACAAATGCTTCATCATGCTTTCAGCAGAATCAACATAAATGTAAATAGAGCATAGGTTAGCCTCTTATTATTATTATTTTTCCATTATGCATGCACTGTTGTCAAATATAGAAATTAAGAGAATAGAAAGAACCAGTGTAGGATGAACATTGTCATTGTTCTGTAAAACATCTTTTGTTTGCAGTTACTTACTCAGCACTGACCAAGTTTTCCAGAATAAAATGATATCTGCTTCAGGCTTTGCCTGATAATCATGTGTCATGAGATATATGTCTCCCTGGCACTCTATGGCATCTGACAAAACAGTCAAATAAAATTTGGGAGAAACATTTTTACCCGTTGAAGTATGGAAAGTATCATTTTCAAAAGGTTGAAACCTATGCTAATTTTCTCCCAAAAACCAAATTCTAATAATTTGCTTAACAATCAAAACTTTCCTGTTGAAAGATATTCTTCTCTCCCTTAATATACAAAAAGGAGATTCCCATAAAATCCCTTACAGTAAGGCAATCATAAGGCACATTCAGTATGTGAGGGAAATATGATGCACACAGAATCTTGGGAAATCTCCAAGTCACAGATACAAGTAGATGAACGTGGCTAAGTAGTATGTCTTGGCTTTCGTTTGTCTCCATGAATTTGATGGTATACTTTTCCATTCTGGCTCTAGTATCATATCTGGGCTGTCAACTCAAGTAAATTCTGTCATTTTAAAGAAATGCTGGACAACTTAACCTCCATTAGTTCCAGTATCTAGCTATATAATAAAAATATCACCATAGTAACCTAATTTTATGATCATCGAGATAAATGACAGTTGGTTTATTTATTTTTTTTGAGCTTTAGAAAAAGATAGTGTTTTTTTTTTTCAGGCCATCCTCCACTAGCCCTACCACATGTTACACTCATCATTACTCTTCATTTTAAATATAGAAGAAATTTTTCCTTGTGGGTTTCTCTTTAATATGAAGGTCTCCGCAATTTAAGAGTGAGTGAACACTATCGTTACAGTTAACCTGATGGTAGTCATGATAATGAACAGAATCGGAACAGAATCGATGTAGAAATCTAGGTCACTGGAACAGTAGTATCAAGATGGGTGTAGCTATATTGTCATACACTCATCTGACGAGCAAACAGCTTCTAATTTCAACAAATGGTTCCTGATGTAGCCATAACTGAGCCTTCAGTTCTTTTGAATGTCTACCTTAGAAGGTGCCTTCTCTGCTTTTTTCCTGGAAAACCATTTTATGTCTACATAAAAGACAGTTACTTACTAAAGAAACTGAGGGACCAAGTTCACCAACATTTCTCCAGAAGGTCTTTAAGCCAGACATTTCTTAATGGACAAGAAGACACTGGAGATGGCATGGCCTTCACTCAAACTTGCAGATTTTGTTTTTGCTTTTTAGGTTCCTCTCCAAAATTGCAAATTTTCTTTGTAACCAATAACTATCTTTTAATATTGAGGAAACACTAAGCATTTTTTGCATCAGTTTCACCTTTTAACCATATCATTCTGGCATTCTGTACCAATTCTCACTTCATTGATTATTCATTCTCGATCACTGATTTAACATTGTGACTCTTCTTTCTATCCAAAAAAAGTTCCTTTGAAGGAGTGCTGCTTTATAAAGCTGTTGAGCACTAACTTATCTCAATTGCAACCTGGAATTTAATAATGTATTTCATATTTAAGTGACAGATAGTCTTCTTTATGTATTCTTTCTCCAATTTGTTATATTTCCTATCACAACTTACCTATTTTATTGATGCATTTTCTTCATTATTTCTTAAAGGGAATGAATTCAGTGTCTCCAGCTGATGACATATTTAGGAAATTTATGCTCGCATTCTCTTTATTGACTTGTGTATTTCTTCTTTCATGTGTGATAGGGTAGTTTGAAAAAATTATACCCTCACATTCCCCAGTTCTATAGTGTAATATCCTGTTTCAAGAAACACTAACTCAGCTGATAAATGTCTTTCATAAGCCCTGTCCTTTTCCTGATTATTCTCTACTCTTAAGGTAAATGGCATCAGCACACAAAAGTCTGAACTCTGTATATACTGCATTGCTCCTATTTGTCAGTGCCACGTACATAGCTTACTGCAGCAGAGAGACATTTCCAGGTGTCATGAGAGCTCTCCTGTCTTAGAATTTACTTTTCATTGCCAGTGATTATTAAGATTAAGACGCTTAAAGCCGTATTATCTCCCTAGAATCTTTGATATGCCCAACTAGCATTTGTTCACTAACATGGAGTATCTGGTATCTTTTTACTTTCTCTAAAAGAGATGTGTCTATGTACTTTTTTTAAAGAGGAATTCCTAGATGGCATGTAGTCAGAGAAAATTCATTTGAAAGTTGGTACTCAGTTCCTTGAATCTACTGAATGTGTATGTGTGCGCTCATCCTGGTCATTCATTAATCGTGAATGTTGTGGAATTCTGAAGTCCTAATTATAAATCAACGATTAGAATTGGGCAAAGTTGATTTAACTGTCAGAATTACGTGAAGTTCTGGTGTGGGAGAATTGTCTGTATTCTGTCAATCATGTATTTTAATAAAACGCTGATTGGCCAGGCAGGGAGTAGAGGCGGGTCAATCAGACAGGAAGTAGAGGCAGGGCAATGAGAATAGGAGAAGACTAGAGAGGAGGAAGCTCCCTCCACCATTCCTGCCAGACTACCGAAGAAGCAACATGTGAGCTGACAGCTGAAAAAGGTACCAAGCCATATGGCTAATACAGACAAGAATTATGGGTTACTGTACGATGTAAGAATTAGTTAACAAGAAGCCAGAGCTAATGGGCCAATCAGTTTTATAATCTTATGGAGTCCTGGGTGTGATTTTCTTTGGGACTTGCTGGCTGTGGAGTACCAGGCGGGACAGAAACCCCAACAAGCCGGTGTTCATGTTACAGATGGCGCCCACGTGGATAACTGCATCCACAGAAAGCCTGAGAAAGTTTGGGAAAGAATAGAATAAAGTATGTTTTCTTTGTAGCAGCAATTTCTCGGGTCTGCTCTGCCTGCTAGAGGCAAGCAAGGGCTCTCATCTAAGAGAGGCTTCCTGACTCAGCTTTAGCTGCAAAACCCTGCAGCTCATTAAGAGGTCCTGCCATGAAACAATTAAATGGTGTTGATGAAAAGCTGAATGCATGCTTTTCAGTTTTCAGTCATAGCAGGAAAAGAAAGTTGTGCTGTTTTAAAATGCCAGCCTTCTGGGCCGTCCTGCCAGGCAAACTCTGACTCTTTCAGGCAGGCAGTTCAACTGAGTGTGGTATATGAGCAGAATGCCGCAGCTTGCATGCTGGCAAGGACCTTGAAACGCCAGTATTCAAATATCCAGGGTCCCTTGAATTTTTCAAAGATGAGTGTTTTCTTGTCGAGATAAGAACAGAACCCTGCCCCCATTTTCAAATTTTCTCAATCTTAAGTATTATTTTGGATACATGAGTGTAATAGAAAAGATCTAAACCACTGCTTTTGTACTTTAGTTCAGATTCTTATTGAAGACCTGTAGGAGCTGATCACTTTTACATGTCTTCTTTACCTGGCGCTTCTATTCTGCTGTTTTAAATGATATAGGAAATTCTGGTAAGGGAAAATTTGGGAAGACATATATGTGAGTTGCTTTTCTGTTGCTGTGGTAAACCTCTATGACCAATGCAACTTAGAGGAGAAAGGATTTGCTTAAAGCTTGGGGTTCTAGAGGAAGAACAGTCCATTACCATCACAGCTAGTAGCATGGTAGCTGGTAGGCAGACATGGCACTGAAGCAGCATTTGGGAACTTGTATCTGAGTCCACAAATAGAAAGCAGAGAGAGGTCCCTAAGAATGGAGAGAAGCTTTTGAATTGTTAAATGGGACTTCCTTTGTGACACATATCCTTCAACTAGTCCAGAACTAGTCCCTCTCAAATAGCCTTCAGTTGGAAACAAAGATTTCAAGTGCCTGAAACTTATGGGTACATGTCATTCAAGTCATTACCTCTCTAAGGTTAGTTTCCACAGTCTTCAAGACATATTCTATTACAAAATGAATTCATTCCAACTTAAATAGCCTCTATAGCTTTTCACAATGCCAACACTACTTAATGATCAATCTCTTCTGAGACTCAGGGTAGTCATCTAATTATAAGACCCTGTAAAAATCAAAATGCAACTTACATATGTGTAACATATAATGGTACAGTATATGCATTACCATTCCAAAAGGGAGAAATATTGCACAGTAGAGAAATATTGGAGCAAAACAATGCTAAAACCTAGCAGGGAAACCTTCACATCCCATAGTATCATGTCTAATGTTAAGAGGCTTACATAGCTCCATCCATCCAGGTCTACTTCCTGTAACATACTTCTGTCTTGCAGTGATTCCTCTGTATGAAGTTCTCCTTGACAGATAACCCACTGCCATGGGTCTTCAAAATCATTGAGGCTTTGTTTGCATGGCCACTCTGAACCTCTTTCTTTCTCAGGGTTTTTATGCAAGGACTTCCCTGGTATCAGTAACTCTTCTACCCTATATAGGAAAATTCAACAACTGCTTCATTTGTGGATACTTCACGATTCTAAAGTCAGAATCAATGGATAACACTAACAAGTTCAACTGTCCCTTTGAGATCGAGCTAAGCAGTAATTTTCTTTTATTAATGCTTTTTTTGAGGGCAGAAAACTTTTTAGACCCTTTCTTTACTTCAAGCTGGAAGTTCAGATAGATGGACTCTTGCGATTAGGATACTATTACTTTTATTACATTTTGGATAAGGTCCTCCCTCCTACTTAGTCTCCTTTATATTGTCTGTTAATGAATTTGAGAATGACTGAGATTAATCACATGTTTGAAACTCGTCTGAGTGTGTTTGAGAATCAGAAAATTATCTGAGTGTGTCTTTAAGCTTACAAATTAAAGAAAAAAGTAAATTTAGAAAAAAAGGACAATTACCTCCTATTTATATTTGCATAACCAGGGCGCTAAGAATGATTTCTGCATTTGTAAATAGATAAAAAGAGGAGCGTGTGAGAGAGAGATGACATTTTGTCACATGCAACAAATATTTGAAATTTAAATTACTTGATCATATTTGCTTGGTAATTGATGGTTTTCATTTCCAGATTTTCATTCTTATTCAAGAGGGCTTTGTATACAGTCTTAACCACTGTCGCACTGCTGATTAATGCATTTGTTTGAAAGTGTGAAAATAAAACCTTCCCAGCTTTCTAATCCCCAGTATCCCATTCTCTTCTTCCTTCCTCCACCTCCACTCCTTTACTCCTGACACTTCTATCTTTGTTCTCCCTTTCCTTCGTTTTTGATCAAATTCCATGGGATCAGCTTTTCGTTTCTAGGGAAGTTTGAGGCAACTAGAATGATCAAAAGTGTCAGATAAGATGGCTCATCAGTTAAAGTGCTCAGTGAGGAAGTAGAGAGGAGTTTCTATCCTTAGAATCCATAAAATAGCTGAGTGTGTATGTTGCAAGGTATTCCAAGGAATCTCCAGAACACATCAGCTAGCAAGATTATCTATTTCTGTAAGTCATGGATCAGATTGAGAGATACAACATGATAAACAGAGTTACAGAGGATGGTTCAGTGCATCAACCTCCAGATGAGTCTCCACACAGGTATGCACACAGTCCTGTTCATGCAATGACACTCACGTGCACAGAACACACACTTGAAAATGCAAAAGCAAACTGTTCCTTACTGCTAATCCTTGGGTTGTATTTTAACCAGCTTATTATTTTTACCACATTTTCTACATGGGGTCCATCTGGAGATTGTAAATTTAGGAACTCATATATTACTCTTAATCCTGATCTTGAATATTGAGTTTTTAAATACACAATGCTGAATAGTTCTTATAATGAGTGTATTTGCAGTTTCTCTGGATCAAATTCTTTACTAGAAGAATCCAATGGAGTTTGTAATTATTTTCTGCTTACACCATATTTGAAAGATTTTAATATAAAGTCACTTTTCTAATTACCATGCCTCCTACTGGGTACCCTATTTTGAATGATTAGTGTGATAGGTTAGTGTTGAGGACAAAGGGACAGGAATAACCTTTCTCAAATTGAAATATGCATTCCCATAATTGAATGATACTCTTAAAAACTGTGTGATGTAGGTTAAATCTGGATTATGGGTGGGACATAAAGAACTCCTTTCTTCCTTGTTTATCTATATTCTTTTTTCTTTGTTTATTCATCTATTTATTTTACAGATCTCTTTTCTTGATATAGGTTTTTTCCCAGTTTTGTTCTGGAATAAAAAGTATGATAATCTGCTTTTACTATGGTCTTCTTGCTTCATATAGTTAGTAGGCAATTGCTGGGCAATGTCTGTGGCTTTCACTTGTCTTTGTAATAAAGCTGATAATTTCTGAATCTACTTTATAACTATTTTTCCAATTCTTTTCATTGTATAGCTGAGCACATTTGTCCAAATAGTGAACCATTTATTTATAATCATTTGTTTTTGAAAAATGCAAAATATAAAAATATTTATATCAAATTTGTTTTGTGATATAAAAACATAAATTATTATTAAATATAGCAATATTTAATTTAAGAAATTTGACTGTATATATAATGATCTTATATATAGTTTTATTAATGAAATTTTATGGTGAATTGTATCATTGAAATCAGATAAAAACTAAACTTGAAAAATATTTTTTAAAAACCTAAGAGAAGTTTGGAGAAACCAGTTTATCCTCAGGAAACTATGAAAGGAAATTGAGAAGATTATTTCTTCTACTTTTTTCAAGATAATTAACACTTTGATAAGCTCAAAAGAAATTTACAAAGAAGATGGAAGTTGGCCTATATATTATCAAGAGAAAAGATCTGATTTAAAACTTTAGGTTGGATAAATCACAAAAAGGTGAGTTGGGGGATTGTATCTTTTATTGACAGAGATAAGAGGTATAATTAAAGACAGGGTTATCAAATTCAAGCAATTACATAAGATTACTCTATCTTTTAGATTCCTATTTTATGTATTGTTCATATAAGTAATTTTCTTCATAAGTGAAAAACAATATCATATCATATGTTACAAATTTGTTTATTCCATTCTAAGCTAAACAAGAGTCCATTTTCTTAAGTGACTTCATTGAGGAGAAATGTTCAATACTATTTTTATTTGAAAATGCAATTCAATATGTACTCATATTCCTCAGGAGTACACTGAAGACTTCAATGTACCCAGTGTGAAAGCTTGTATAAATATAGTCCTCATTAGCCCATAGTAAGGGGCACTATTAAGACATGTGACTTTGTTGAACAGCAGTTGTCTTGTTCAAGGAAGGGTATCACTGTGGAATGGACATTGAAGTTTCAAATGCTCAAACCAGGCCACATGGTTCACTTTTTCTTCCTGTTGTTTGTTGATGTTGATGTAGAACATGGGCTCCTTCTCCAGCTCCGCGTCTCCCTGTTGCCTCCAGGCTTCCTGTCATGATTATAATGGACTAAATCACAGGACTGAACCTGTGAGCCATCCATTCCCAATAATTGTGTTTCTTTTGTTTCGTTGTTTTGGTGGTTTTTAATTTTGCTTATTGGTTTATTAAGAGTTGTTGTGATCATGGTGTCTCTTCACAGCAATAGAAACCCTGAGACAGAAGTTGGTACCAGACACTGGAGTATAGCTGTGATTGACCTGACCATTTCTTTTCAGACATGGAAAACTTTGACACTTCAGAATAGAGAATTAATTGAACATTTTAAGCAGGGATTAATGGGTCATCCTACTAAAAGTAGAGAAGACAGTGGTGATAAGGGTTATTTGAACTGGGGGTGGGGGATCCAGTTCTATAAGTTTCAGAGGTGAAGAATATTAATATGTAGTCTAGAGATTGTTGGTGTGTTATTTTGATGACGGATGTGCCTGCTTTCTTCTCTTGTTCAAAAATTCATCCTGAGGCTATGCTGAAGGGTTAATGATTCACAGCTATATCATAGGAGATTTTCAGACAGTCTAGTATTGACTGTTTTGCTTTGTTATGCAGATCTTATGTAGATATATAATAAAAAGGAGAAAGTTGAGCAATGAGAAAACAAAAAGTACACATTGAGGAGAAAATAGATATCAAAAAGTATAAACCAATTAAAGAAAAGTCTGATGCTAAATGGAATATGGGAAATGATGATCACAGAGCAAGGTCATAAAAGGTCACATCTAAGCTTCAACTGTGTGAAAAAGGAATTAAAGAACAGTAAAAAATGAATTAGGATATTGAAAGGCCAGGTATGGTGGGGCATGCCTTTAGTCCAGCACACGGGAATCAGATGCATAATGATTTCTGAGTTCAAGTCCAGCTTTGGTCTACACAGCAAGTACCAGGACAGGCAAGCTTAGGCAGTGAAGAAAGCCATCAAAACCAGAAAACTTGAGGCAATGTATTTGAACTGGGGGGTGGGAGTCTTCATAACCCAGCAAACAACAGAACTTGGCAGATTCTGGCTTTAAAGTCAAAGATACAAGAAAGAGTTATGGAACCTCCCTCCAGCTAAAGAAATTGGCTGAGGCCAGGCATGTGTCATGGGTGTCCCAGTATGGGAGCCCAGAGAGGTGATGGTGTGGAGTTGTTAAATTGTATTCTGGGTTGCCAGCAAACCTGATGATGTTGGAGATGCCAAAGCATGGGATACCTGATGAAGAGAACTTCTAACAGAGAGTAGAATCAGCTAAAGAGACAGAAGCATACTGCAGTCTGCAAAATTGAAAGGAGTTGGAGAGCTGAAGAACACTTTGATATCAAGCATGGAGATATAGAGTTTGGAGTTTTCTCAGATGGTTCAAGGTCTTGCTTTGGCCCAGTATTTCCTTAATATGTTCCCTTTCACCCCCTTTGAAATGACAAAGTATATCCTGTGTCATTATATGCTGGAAGTATGTAATCTGCCTTTTGATTTTGACTTTACAGAATAAAGTTAAGAGACTGCATAAGTCTCAGATAAGCTTTTAAACTTTGAACTTTTAAACCATGCTGACACTGAGATAGACTATGGATGGGTGTAACATGAGGGCCGGCTTGTTGGGGTTTCTGTCCAGTCCAGTACCCCAACAGCCGGCAAGCAACAAAGAAAATCACACACAGGACTCCATAAGGTTATAAACTGATTGGTCCATTAGGTCAGGCTTCTTGTTAACTCTTATAACATATATTACCCCATTATCCTTATCTATGTTAGCCACATGGGCTCAGTACCTTTCTCAGTGTGATAGCTTACATGTTGCCTCTTTGGTGGTCTGCGCAGGAATGGCTGAGAGAGAGCTTCTGCTTCCAGAATACTCCCAGTCTCTTTGTTCCACCCCTACTTCCTGTCTGGCTTTCCCGCCTATACTGCCTGCCTGGCCAATCAGCGTTTTATTAAAATATGATTGACAGAATACAGATAATTCGATGGGGACTTTTGAAGTTGGATTAAGTATACTCTGTATTGTGATAAGACTACTAGTCCATAGGGCCAGGGAATAGAATGTTTTGGTTTGAAAGAAAATGGCCCCCATAGGCTCAGAGGGAATGCACCATTAGGAGGTATGACCTTGTTGGAGTAGGTATAGCCTTGTTGGAGGGAGTACACCATTGGGTGTGGACTTTGAGGTTTCAGAAGCTGATGCCAGCCCAAATGGCTCACTCTTTCTTCCTGCTCCCTATTGAGTCAGATGTAGAACTGTGGGCTCCATCTTTAGGCCCAGATCTGTCTGTGGTCTGCCACACTTCATTCATTATGATAATGGATTGGATCTCTGAAACTGTAGTCAGCTCCAATTGTTATTATTATTATTATTATAGTTAAAGTTTTCTGTGATCATAGTATCTCTTCACAACAGTAGAAACCCTAAGACACCAGTCCCAAAATGCATTATATAAACTATACAACCACTATATTGAAATCTCTGTCATATGTTTCTTTTCAATATTTTATGTTGAATAATAAAGAGAAGATTTAATTAAAATCAATAATAACTAAAAGGAAACAAGTTGATTTCAACTTTTTATTAAAGTAAACATTGTATAGTTTATAACGTATTTATACACCAAAACTGAATAAATTCAGAAAGACTTTTCAAAAAGGCAAATGTAGATGAGTAATCATCAACACTGATTCCAAGCCAGGGCAGGTAAGTGTTCAATTAAAACCTGCTATTGTGTGCCACTGAAAGGTTACATCCACACCGTAGTTATATATAAAGTGCTCAAATCCCACTTGATAATTCATACAAGTGTTAGTTTGCATTATTCATGCAATGGTCACCTTGTAGCAATTACAGAAAACATCAGAACAAAACTGATGAAACGTATTCCAATAAGTATACTCTTAACCTTCAGTAGTATAAGAACTTTGGAGAAAACCTTTCAGAAAGAAGAAAGCAGACCTGAAAAGTACACATGGATCCATCTACAAATATAAGGAGCAAACAACCAAGATTTGCCTTACTCACTTGGTCTACACAAGGCAGGAATATTTTAAATCTTAACTAAGACATAAGGATAATCTGGCTTATTATATTCTAGAAATGTAAAGTGTATTCTCACAGATAGATGGAAATATGTCTGGAAGGATTCTGTATGCTTTAGAAAAAATATGGAGGCATTTCCAAGATAGCCTTAAAATTATTGGTGAAAAATCATCATGTATATATTTTTTAACTATCTCAGGCCCTGATTATAACTATTTTATCATTCTTTTGCTTTATTGCATTGATGTTTCAGTTATAAATGTAGTGATTGAAGTTTATTTTGACTTGTCATCTGAGAAAAACTAGTTCACATAAGTATATTTTATTGTTTTAAAGTGCTCCCTATTAGCACACTTTCATTGGTAAAAAGGAATCTTCTTCTACGGCTTTAAAATTGTTTGTAAGTTGTATCTCAGTGTTTTATTTATTTATTTATTTATTTTGATGATTTGAGGCTGAAAATGTTTCAATGAGCTTTAGGCAGGTAATAATGCCAAATACATTTTATAAAAACATGGATACTTCATAAGACTTGTATACAGTTCAGAATATGTCTCCAGATCATGTGTATTGTGATGTGGGATTTCTTTCTGTGTGCTGTAATTACCATTGATGAATAAAGAAACTACTTTGGACCTATAGCAGGGCAGAGCTTAGGTAGTTGGGGAAGATGGAACTAAATGCGGGGAGAAAGAAGAACAGAGTCAGGGAGAAGCCATGAATCCACTGGATATAGAGGCTGGGAAATTTACCCAGTAAGCCACTGCCATTTGGTGATACAATGATTAGTAGAAATCAGTTAAATTAATATTTAAGAGTTAGCCAATAAGAAGACAGAGCTAATGGGCCAAGTAGTGATTTAATTAACACAGTTTCTATGTGATTATTTCTGGCTAAGTGGCCGGTAACTAGACAAACACTCTCCTTCCAACAAACTGGCACCCACAAGTCAACTAAAATCCACTTAAAAGCTGAGAGGGCTTAAAAAGGAACTAGAGACACAAAAATACAGAGTTTAATACAACTTTTTGCTGTTTGCTGGCTGTAAGCCACAGCTCCTTTAAGAGAGGTCTTACTGATTCAGCAGTAGCAGCTGCACAATTTCTAAACAGCAGCTTTTGGGCCATGCACTTGCTGTTAGCATGAACTCTGACTTTTTCTTGAAACTGAGCATTTGGACGGATTTGTGAACACCATCCTGTGACTTGCTTGATGGCAATGTGAACTGGCTGTGTGCCTGGAATTTGTCTGTGCATGACTCTCAGAGGCAGGAAACAGCTCCACTATGCTGGACTGTGAGAAGCAAGCAGGGAGTACCGTATATTCAGTAGTAATACCACAGCTTACATTTTTAGAAGCAGAGAAAAATGAAGAGTTCAATAAAATCAATTAAAAAATAAAAAGAAAGAAAAGAAGTGTTTAGTGTTTTAAGAAGTCCTCCTGAACAGTAAAGAATTACAGATTCACAATAGGACAGATTCATACATAGAAGACCTCAAATGGGTCACAGTGTTGGATAAATGAATGTAGGCCTGGGAGAGAGAAGAAAAAGAGTATGGAGAGTTAAAAAAAAGAAGTAAATGTTTTTTAAAAAATAAAACAAGGATTTTAAAGAGACAGACTAAAGACAGTCATAGATATAAGGAGTAAAGAAAAATAAGTCATGTAAAGATGGAAAATTCAAAGGTAGATTGGATTATGTATATTATTGTGTTTTCTTTGAACTATTTTGAATGCATAAAATGTTTGATTTTGGGGATTGCTAAGCTAAACCAACATATATCCTTTAAAGAATCTTGATTTCAAACTATGGATCTAAGAATATGTTGCTTTGGAAAAAAGGTTCTTCTTTTGTTTCCACAGAGGATGAGAACCTGTGGAATTCTTCCAGACTAGTGTGGTTGATGGACATGCCATTTAACACCCTCAAAAAATTACTTTGTCCAATAAACAGCAGGAAGAAGTTTGGACAGGACTATGCACATATTCCCAAATATTGTTTATAAATGCATAAATGTTTCTTTATATTTATAGGGGGATATGCTATAGAGATGGATATTTTGTATTGTTATGAATCTTGGTTTATTGATGCAAGTTTTAGGTAAATGTTGCTATATGTATATTTCTGCTCTTGATTAAGGTATTGCATTTGTACAGCTCATTTAAAAAGGTAATGTATAATTAAGAAATACAAGTTCATAGATAGTCATCTATTAGAGTCAAGCCTTTAGTCCTGTCAGTTAGATTTTCTAGATGACAGTGAAGTATTTGAGATGGATAGGTATTCTTCAAACCTTTCAAAGATCACAGGATATGGCACTTAAAATGTTTTAAGAGCTTAAGAATTTTCATGACAATCAGACACATCCGCTTCTGGCAGCACCAATCTATTTCAAGAGGAAGATAGGCATCGAAGAGGCTCCTTATGGAGTGAGCCATTTGGGCAAGAAACTGCTCTTGCCTGCACTGCTTGATAAACTGGACATGCAGGATCCACAGAGAAATGACTGCCAAACTTGCATAAAGGTGAGATGATCCTTCCAGGTTTCTGCTTCATGAAAGGTCTGCCAAATCGTCTGTAGGACACAGAACAATGTGATGGATAAACTGCCTATATAGGCAGAACTGCCTTTGAAATTTCCTGCTTCATGGAAATTTCTGCTGGATACTATGGGCCTGTAGGCTAAGGATGGATGCACCAACAGTACAGAAAAAACTTTGGGTGACTGTTCAGGCAGCAAGACATCTCTGTCAATTATAGAGTTTTTGGAAGTTACTTACAATGTTTTTTTTCTGTTTACTTAGTTAATATTCTATCCATTTGGAGTCTTTGATAGTGTTGAGGAATTTATAGTTATAGTTTTCCTTGGTTATGATGAAAGATGAAGTAGATATAAATATTGTAGCTGTAATTCTTGCTTGATGTATGTTTTGTTATATGTAATTTTACTATGTTAAATTTAAAACCTTCTTTTTTATTTAAACAGAAAAGGATAGATAATGTGGGATTTCCCTCTGTATTCTGTGATTATGTTAATAAATAAAGAAACTGCTTTGGACCTATAGCAGGGCAGAACTTAGGTCGATGGGGAAGATGGAACTGAATACTGAGAGAAAGAATGGCGGAGTCAGAGAGAAGCCTTGGAGCTACCAGATACAGATGCTAGAAAATTTACCCAGTAAGCCACTTCCACGTGGCGATATACAGATTAATATGTAAGAGTTCTCCAATAAGAAGATAATGGGCTGAACAGTGATTTAATTAATACAGTTTCTGTCTGATTATTTCTGAGCTAAATGGCCAGGAACCAACAAGCAGCTGCCTCCTCCAACAGCATTGAACAATTAATTTTCTGTACTTTAGAATGAGATTTTATATAAGAGTACATTTCCAATGGTATATATTTTGCTTAATGCCCTTAACTGTTTTTTTTAGTATCTAAATAAATACTACATCTGCTTATACTATAATTTTCCCTTAAGATATAGTATTTATATTTCCATTTTATGAAAACTAATTTATCACAGAAAGAATAAGATTTGCCATTTGAAATTTTCTTTATTCGTTTACTTATAAAATTAGTGAAAAATAAAAACTTTTTCAGTAAATATTTCATTTATATTATATTGCTTCACTGATTATGATCTAACTTATATTCAACAGAACTAATAACAATAGTATCTTTCTATATTAAATCTACTCAGACAAAGAGTGCCTATTTTATGATTAATAACTATGAAATTTGTATGTATAGGGGATTTATAGCATTACCTGCTTAAGAATTCTATATTTGTTTTAGCTTTTAAGACACATGATTATAAGATTTTAGTTTACATTTTTACATAGTCTGTGCTTTTTATTTTATTAATTGTTACTCTTTACAAATTTCATATTCTATCTACAATAACAACGTAAGTGTGAAAATATTTTTAATATAATATTTTATTAATTCTTTCATTAATATATACATTGTAATGAATTTTGATCATATTAACACCTAATACCCTTTTAACTACTCCAAGATTCACCCCATTCCAGTTTTATGTTCTTGAATTTTATTATTCTTTTAAAGAAATGCGCTAATTCCTCTTTGTGCAATACATTCAGTGCTAGGTATGTGACCATCTGCTGGAGCATAGTAAACCTACCAGTGGCCACATCCTTAAAGTACTAAATCTTTATTAACTGAAAGTCATCAATTGTCAATAGCTACTCAGTTAGAAATGGGATATTTTGAGCCTTTTCCCTTCCATGCTGGAATGTTGACTGGCTTGAATATAGCGTTCTATCATATCCAGTAGACAGTGATTTATTCCAGTCCACCCCAGGCTCTTACTCCTATAATCTTTCTACCCCATCTTCTCAAGATACTTAATCCTTGTGTGAAGAAGGATGATATTGATGTCTCATTTGTACCTGATCACTCCACTGAAAATAATTACTTACCTGTAGACCAATTCTGAGTTTCATTTTCTTAACTTCTATAACAATAGAAATTTCATTGCTGAGGACTGAGGTTGGCATTAACTCCTGAATATAAAACTATGAATATATATGACAGTTTGACAATATATTTATCAAAAAATATAGTAGGATCATCCTTTGGTCCCATGATGTCTCTAGCCTTGTTTTCTCAGTCAGAATTGCAGCACCAGACAAAGAGTTACTTTAGTAATGTGTTTTTGAAATACAATGAGAAATAAGTTGTTTACCTATAGAAAATTGGTGTCACTAGTGACCAATAGGCACACCTTGCCATGCCAGTCATTAGTCTAGCTTACTGTGTTAATAATTAGTTTAGAATGTCAGTGATTTTTTCCTTCAGCAACCTACATAGCAACTTTCTATATGAAATATAACAAGAAAAGGAGTTTCTTGGTGAGCAGCAATTTGATTTTCCTCAACTTAGTGACCAGAGTATGTGGTATCTTCAGATATAATGTCTTGCCATTAAATTTTAGTGATCAATCAAAAGCCCATAAATTTTTGCAACACCCCTGCACAAGAACTCAAGTGAGGGTATCATCAATATGGTATATTTGGTAAACTATAGCTTCCAAGAGAAGCATTATCCCTGGTGTAAGGTAATTCAAGTTTTATGTGTACACACACACACACACACACACACACACACACACACACAGAGGCACACTCAAAAATTCTGTATTCCTACATACAGTCAGTGCTATTAACTTCTATTTTCTCACTGCAGTTTCTCTAACAGTCAGGCTAATCACTCTTTAGTTAATTTTATACTTTAAAGAATTTTTTGTTGGTGGCTTAAATGACAGCACAGTTAAATTACCAAACCAGACAAATCCATGGGTTAAAGACATGATTTTGGTAAGGCCTTAAGACTGAAGAAAATACTCACATAACATATTGAATGTAGAGAAATCTAGCTGTTACCATCAAAGAGACTTTATCTTATGTGCTAGTGTTAAATAGCTTCTTTAGTGTAGAAAGATACCCAGGATGCTATCAAAGAAGAAATGTAAATACCAACTCAAGCCACTCAATAGGAAATTTCACAGTATACAATGAAGAATTTCTTTAGAATGTGTCATGAAAATAAAAAAAAAAGAGGAATGGAAAGGATCAGAATAGAGAAGAAAGAAAGAAGACAGGAGGGAAAAAAACCAACTCACTTCTTATTATGTGTATCAATCCTGTGTGATAGGGCCTTAAGCAGACCCTATCTCCAAGTAAAGATTATTGGACTTTAATTATTTCACCTTTCAATTTTGAGAATAAAAAAAGTTATTCCACAATATCTGTCCTTAACATGTATCTCCATATCCTTGACACGTATCTCCCTATTCATTTGAATTGTATTATGTGTTTCTTGATGCTGTGAGAATAGACTTTGAATATGGTCCCATTTTTTGGTTTTGTTTTTGGTAGCTCTCACAAGGTCATCTCTGATTTTCCTCACCTCTTTCTCTCAACTTTTGTTATCTTACCAAGCCCATTAGGCATTATATTAATTTCTATTTAATCATGAAGTGCTTTTTTACTATTTAATTGTGAAAAGCAAAATTGGCTCATGGTATTTCAAAATAGCTTTATATTTAGAAGAATGGTAAATGCTCTTGTGAAAAAAAGTGAGAGTAGAGATGCCCAGGACAATTACATCTCTGTTGTCTAACTGCAACATCGATGATAATGTCATGGAAGCTGAGTTACAAAGTCCTACTTTCCACTTTCAATCCCTTTCCTCTTTCTGATACTGTAAAATCAATCAACGTAACTGGAGGTGTGTGTGTGTGTGTGTGTGTGTGTGTGAAGCAATGAGCATTTTTATGTTACCTAGGTGAGGGTCTTCCTATCTTTCTTTACTAGAGAATGTTCATAAACTGGCTACCACAGTGCATTGTTCTGCTCTACCTACCATGGTTACCAGGTTAAGATAATATATATTCCAATATGCTATCATGTTTACATGTAGAAAAAATTCCTTAAAACACCTTTTTATGATATTTCAAAAGACAGCAGGGCACTTCATTTTATATTACTTTGTACTATGCTGATATGAAAAAAACTCATAAGAAATTCCAATCAAAACTATAGTATGTAGAAATGACAACTTGACAAAGTTTTATTTAAAAATCTGTTTATTTATTTTATGTGTGTGTGTGTGTGTGTGTGTGTGTGTGTGTGTGTGTGTGTGTGTGTGTACCTGGGTATATGTGTGTACCATTCACCTGTATGATGCCTCAGAGGTCATCAGAGAGTATCAGATCCTCTGGGACTGGAGAAAGAGGCTACAACTGTAGAAAGAGGCTACAACTACAGTCATGCATGTTATTGGAATGAGCATCATCTACAATAGCAGAAAGAACTTTAAAGCTCTGAACTATCTTCACCATCCTTGACAATTAAATTAAAGCATAATTTAGTTACAGATGTCACTGCTTTTCCTGTTGCTTCCCAAGGATCTAGTTACCAATTCTACCTACATATCACCTTAGAAAGCAGAGATAGGTGTGACTTTGGAAAGTATAGCAAGTAATGTGCCAAATCATCTCAGCACCAATTCCTTTTTGAAAACTCAGAACACTCCCATACACCTAGGAATCCTTGGATATTAACAATTATCTCTACATGTAACTTTGTGCAGTTGCAGAGACCTTATTTAATCACTCTTTCAAATAGATGTAAACCCAATTTGAGTGATATTAAATGTCACTATTTATACCCCTATCTATCCTGGTACTTTATTGAGATCATTTTTTTGCAATAATTTCAGTGACGTAGAAAAGCTCAAATCATGAAAGACATAATCAATATTTTAGCTTTTATTATATGCACTGGATGGTTATAAGGTAGCATATATTGTTATTGAGTACCATAATATCCTATTTTATACAAACTGCTCACTCTCCTCAGTATTTACAAATTTCCATTAGGCTCAATTTCAGGTTGCATTAATTTTTTATATTAAAAATCAGTGTCTATTTCTTATAAACTGATATTCTGAGTGAGTAAAATCATTCTGCATCATTTCAATTATATTTCTGGGCGTAATAGACTAAGAAAATCGACCACGTGTATTTGCATATAGATGAACTTAAATAATTTCAGGCACATCTATGAGACTATCATGAAGGGAGAGGTAAAATAAAGTGCTTAAATTCTGACAAATTTACTTTTGCAGAATGCAGATATATTTCAACCTTTTGACACAATCAGTTCGTGGATAGTATCGCTAGTAGATGCCTGAAAAATGCATGCTTTGATAAAATTATATAGTAAAGTTTTCAAAGAAAAGAAGCTTTCTGATGTATAATGTAAGGTTTTGTTTGTAATCCTAGCATAGCCTGCAATGAGCAAGGAAGAGTCAACAAATCATTGTCAACATTTGAGTTAGCCTGCAGACATGTGTGTGGAAGAATTTTTTAAAATTCAGTTCATAGATGTGAGAAGACCAAATTGACTATGGATGGTACCATTTCCTGGGCATGGGGAATTGAATTGTAAAAGATTAGAGATATTGAGTGGAGCACAAGGCAATAAACATATATATACACACACACACACACACACACACACACTTTTGACTACTGATGTACTGCAACTAGCCATTTTCCATTTCTGCCTTGAACTCATCAAAGTAATACACTGTACCCTAGAATTGAAAGCAAAATAAACCCATTCTCCCCTGAAGTTGTTTCCTATTAAGATATCTTATCACCACTGATCTGAATCTAGGAAATTAAACATGCATTGGTGACATTAAATTACTATTATAGCCATGTGTTGTAATATATATCTTTAATTCCAACACTCAGGGATGCAGGCATACTGCTGTGGTTTGAATGAGAAGGGTTAATTGGTCATATATTTGAATGTTTGGTCGTCAGAGAGTAGACTTTTTGAGAAAGACTAGAAGGATTAGAGAATGCTTGATCCTGTTGGAGGAAGGGTGTTACTGCAGTCGTGTTGAGATTTCAAAAAGCTCACACCAGTTCCACAGATTTTCTGCTTCCCTGTTTGTGCATTAAGATGCAGCTTTCAGCTGCTTCATAGCTCCATGCCTGTTTTTGTGCCACTATGCTTCCCACTTGATGATACTGGACTACCCATCTGAAACTACTATCAATCCCACATGAAATGCCTCTTTTACAGAAGTTGCTTTGGTCATGGTGTCTCCTCACATCAATAGAATAGTGATCAAGACAGAGGCAGAGGTGGGAGGATGTCTTTCAGTTCAAGACCAGATAGTTCTGCATATTAAGCTCTTTCAGGCAGGATCTCAACAAAAATGTTACTGCTTGCATCTGATACAAAAGATGACAGCTACTTTTAATGTCAGCTAATAAGAGATTGAGAGAAAGAGGGGCCATCTATTCAATGCAACTCTAAATTCTTCAATAGGTGGTTATAAGAATTAAGACATGAAATTTTGGAGAGACTAAACTCCATAGCAAAATATATTTGCTTTTAGCATGCATATTCAAAGTTCAGGATCTTGCTTTCTTTTCCTGTTGCTGGGATAAAATAATCTGATGAAAACACTTAAAAGCGGAAAGGTTTCAGCACAGCAGTCTTTTCTTGTGCAGAATATCACAGCAGGAGGATTTTCAAAAGGTTTCTCATATTGGTTATACAGTGATGATGTGAAAAGCAACAGGTAAGGACATGGGTGCAACTTGGCTTGTATTCTGTCCAGGGTGCCCAGGCAAGGAAATGGCGGTGCTCACTGTGTGTTCGTTTTTCATTTAACACAATCAAGGTAATTTTACATAGATATGCTCAGTGGCCCATCTCTCAGGTAAGTCTAATTTATGTCAAATCAGCAATGCTAATATTAACACTACAGCCACATAAATTTGGAGAATGAGTAAATACATGTAAAATATAATATATAATTTTGCATTTAAAAAGTATATAGGTGATTCTAGCGTGTACATATACCTACATGTACACATAAGTGTAGAAGATAAATAAGATATATATATATATATATATATATATATATATATATGAAGATAAATTATTCTTTGTACGTTCACACATTTTCTAATAACAGAAACCAAACAAAATTCTCCAACTTCTTTAGTTTAAGTCTTTGAATAAATAATTCAATTTATACTTTCTTAAATACTACCATTGATTTAGCATTTCTTTTTTAATTTTTCTAGTTTACAATCCTAGTATCTATCTTATTAAACAAGATAGACAGTTGAAATAAAACTCTAGTAGTCATTCAACACTTCAACAAAGAAGTCTGGAAAAGATAAGTAAGTTAATTTTATGAAAAGGTTGGAATCGTTATGATTCTATTCGCTATTTTCAAGGATAAGAATAAAGGTTCTGGCAGCATCCAGCAGATTTCCAAACCAGATGAGTTTTGAGTCTAAAACAAGTGGGAGATAAGTTGAAATCTGTAACACTATACAGGAAATTAAATACTATTTTTAGTATTTTCATTTTAGTGTGACTGTAAGTTGCACATCAATTGCATAAGACTGTGAAAAATAGAATCACAGGTAGAAACATAAAAATATTCATAGTTTCATCCTTAGTAATCAGTTTTCTTTAATAGTGCAGGTTTCCTAATCCCTAATAGATTTATTTTCATCTATTCAAAAACTTTGGCTTCACGTATGTGTTTTGTGTACTTGTTTGCAACATAACTAATTATTTTGTTAATCAAAATTTTTCTTTGAAATTTCCACAAATACAGATAACACACATCATTAATGTTGCCATTCACTGATATCAATCCCTCATTAACATCCCCTAAGTTTTTTCCCCTTGTTCATGGCTTTGGGTTCTTTTTTGTTTGTGACTCACTGAGCCTGGTAGACTCACCAGTGAGTCTAAATAACTAAATACACAGATTCCCCGTTCTCCAGAATTCATCACTATCCTATAATTCATCAGAACAGTGTAGGGACTCAGGGGGTCCATTGCTAATTCATGGCTATCTGATAACAGGGCTAGTCCCTGTGTTTTTACGGAAACACAGCTAGTGTGTGTTCATGACTATCATGGTAGCACTGTGACCAGAATAGAGCATTCCACAACACTTCTTTGATCTTCAGTCTTCGATTCTTTTTGTATCAGTCCAGCAAAGATCCATTAGGTCTTAAAAGTACCAAATTCTATCGGGTACTAAGGACTCAATAATAACTTTGTTCTTAATAGTCATGGATCTCTGTAATCCTTGAAGGTCACTGCAAAGAAAAACTAATAGTTAAGGATGAAAGTTGCAAGTATATATGGGCATGAACTTATAAATGTTGTGAAGGGATTTGAATCATAACAACTTAGCTAAATGTCCATCATAAGTTCCCTTCTATGGCTATAATCACCTCAGACCTCTTCTCTTTTCTTTTCTATTTTTTTTTCCAACAGGTTTATAGTGCCAGGAAAGAATTTTATCCTGAGGACTGGGCCTCAGATTCAATCAGGGAGAAGTTTAGTTGCGCCACTGCTCCTCTAGTAGGGGCATCTTGGTTGGCAGGTTGGTGCTGTGTTTTGTAGTATTCATAGATGTTTGAGATTATTGTTGCTGTTTCCCCGTCTAGCAGATTATATAGCATCTTTTGTCACTCTACAACAGGGAGGAAATTGCCATTTCTCTTCCAGATTGATATTTCTATGTCTTATGACTAAGGTATATGGTGTTTTCATCAGCGGGGTCTTACCATTAGTTCTGATAGGTAAACGAGAGGAATGGCAAAAGCCTGGACTGTTTTGCAGGATTGGGCCAACGATT
Source organism: Myodes glareolus (assembly GCF_982192425.1). Taxonomy (NCBI): domain Eukaryota; kingdom Metazoa; phylum Chordata; class Mammalia; order Rodentia; family Cricetidae; genus Myodes; species Myodes glareolus. The sequence continues at coordinate 42,505,363 of NC_142026.1, read as the reverse complement.
CATAAAAAGGCATTCCACTCTTGTTTCTGAGATTTTTATTAATAACTCAGAACCTCTAAGAACAATATTATCCAGTTGTGTATGTCTCGTATATTCTCTTTTCTGTACTTTATTGTCTTTTTACTTAGGTTTTTAACTGACTTCTAATATAATAGCTTTCTCCATGGCTTTTGCATAATCACTTTGAATTCGTCAACTCTTATTTTCATGTCTTTTTCCTGATAGTTCTATCCATCCCTGCAAAAATTTTTCACCCCCCACATTCCCTACTCTATATTTTTGTATGACTTAGGTTCTACTATCCTGTCTTCCTTGAAGCAAGCCTTGCCCAATGATCTTGTGATGGGGGCACTCCTTCAGCCAATAGCATTTAAGATACCAGCCCACTTTGGGCGTGGTCTCACATACAACAAGCGCAGACAAAAAGCAGGAGTGACCTCTTTTTCCTGCTGGATTTGGTTACAGTTCCCAGTGCTTGCAGAGGACTGTGGATTGCTACCCTTATTGTGAATTTATCCCCAAACGAGTAAACCTTTGTTACACTCCATTCCGAGTTATTGTGGAACCCTTTGATATAACTACAATCCTTTGCTAAATTCAGATCTTATACAGGCACTTCAAGTTACACACACAGGTCTCAAAATTCTCAGTTAGGATGTTCACACAATGAACAATATTCAGAGTTTGCATTCCTGGGTCTGGGTTCCATCACTCCGTGTAATAATTTCCAAATTAATCCATTTTTTCCTGCAAATCTCATGTATTTGTTTTTTCTTTACAAATAAGTAATTTTTTTCTTATTTACATACATCCCGCTTTTACTGTCTACTCATCGGTTGATAAATATTTATTCTGATTCTGTTTCCTAGTCTTTGTGATTAGAATACTAATTTGAAAGTCACCAATTTTACCATGAGACATTTGGAAATTTGACAGTTATTCTTTGTAAATATCTATCATTTTCTCAGATTTCAGAAACTGATAATTATTTCTTCTTTTGTTTTCCATTTCTGGTCCTTGTACTTTTTCCTTCTTCTTCATGCTGCCCTTTTCTTTTCAACTAACATTTTTTTTAAAAAAAAAGTTATATCCTATTTTTGAATTTGAATTTGATTTGAATTTCAATTATTCTGCATTGGTTCATGTTTTCACCATTTGGTCACTAACATTTTTAAGTCTGTGGAGGCTTTAGAAGACAGGTCCTGGCTAGTGTTAAAAGGTCACTAGAAATCTTTGAAGACTCTGTCTATTTTTGTTTCCTGATTGAGCTTTTAACTAATGTGTTTACATAATTCTACAAGTTTAAGCTACTGTGTATGAAATGACTCCATATACCATGACTTCACAGCTATTGGGGATAATTTTTGTCTAGTATTTTATAACAGCCAAAAGGATAAGCGGTTATGTGACTCATCTTTCCTGCTCTTTCTTCCATACTCCATGTATCTTTCTCTTTCTTTGAAGTATCAGAACGTTTATTTCCCAGTATATAGGTTTCAATTTGGTTTGTATATATTTGGAATAACTAAAGCTTTCTTCACATATTAGCTATTGCACAGTGAAAGTGACCAATAGACAGGTCATTCAGATGAAAACTAAACAGAGGAATGTTGGGGTTAAATGAGATCATAAACCAAGTAAATCTAACAGATATTTGCAGGGTATTTTATTTGAATACAAAAGAATTTAACTTCTTCTTCGCTTCTCATGGTGCATGCTCCAAAAACTACCACATACTTGGGCACAAAGTGAATCCCAAAAGTTACCAAAAACTTGATGTAGTGCTCTGTATCATACCTGACATTTTGTCTTTCTGGTGCTCTTACCTCAACTAATGTGTTCCTTCCAGACTTACATATTTTTTGTTCTGTGAATATTGTGATTTCATTTTTCCTTTCAATGGGATCAAATATCACAGTTTATATACACCACATTTTCATTATCCATTTATCTGTTGCTGGATATCTAGACTGGATGTACTTCTTTGCTATTGTGGATAAAGCAACAATAAACATCAAAATGAAGGAATCTTCATCATAAGGCAGTGAGTAATTTCAGTGTATGTTCAAATTGTTTTAAAGACTTAAATTCTTTTTTTCCATTACATTTTTTTTTGCTTCTTTGTCAAAAATCAGGTGTTTGAAGGTGTGGGGATTAATATCTGGGTCTTTGATTTGGTTCCTTTGGTCTTCCTGTCTGGTTTTATGGCAATACCAGGCTCTGTAGTAGAGTTTGAAGTCAGTAGTTCTATTATTGTGCAGGATTGTTTTGGCTATCCTGGGATATTCGCTTAAGTTCCTCAAGATCCAATAATACCACTTTGGTTTTATATCCAAAAGATGCTCAATTATGCTACAAGGGCATGTGCAAGACTGTGTTCATAGCGGCATTGTTTGTCATAACCAGAACCTGGAAACAACATAAATGCCCCTCAACTGAAGAATGGATAAGGAAAATGTGGTATATTTATACAATGAAGTACCCACAGCAGAAAAATATAATGACATCTTGAATTTTGCAAATGGATGGAGCTAGAAAACATCATTTTGATTGAGGTAACCCAGACCCAGAAAGACAATTATCACATGTACTCACTCATAGATGTTTTTTAAACATAAAGCAAAGAAAACAAGCCCCAAAATCACAATCCCAGAGAACCTAGACAACAATGAGGACCCCAAAAAAAACATACATAGATCTAATCTACATGGGAAGTAGAAAAAGACAAGATCTTCTGAATAAATTGGGAGCACGGGGACCTTGGGAGAGGGTTGAAGGGGAGGGGAGAAACAGGGAGGGGAGCAGAGAAAAATGCAGAGCTCAAGAAAATTGAATAAAGATTTAGAATCTTTTTATAAACTGTTTTATCCTCTTTCAAATTAGAACACTTTCTCTGTATCCAAGTGGTAACTACTGAGTGATTAAGCATCGAGCTCATGCCCCAGAAAAGAGATAATGAGAAAAATATCACAAGACTCCCATGTGGGGGGAGAGGGCAACAATGACATTACAAAAGTAACAGTGGCTCGGGTCCACCTTCTGTATAACCAGGCTTCAAAATTCAGGGCTATGTCAGTGTTGAACAAATGTCCATATTTTGCCTGTCTTTAACATTACCTCCATATATTTTGAGATAAGTCTCAACATTTCTTACAGTGTCAACTAATCTGTATGCCTCAGGTTTGATAAATATTGAGCCTATTAATAAATATTATGTAATTCTATTTAAACTAGGAATATTTATTGGAAAATGTTATATTGTTTTTCTAGTTCTCTTAACATCATCAATAGAGCATTCTTTTAGTGAAATAAGTTTTTCATATTCTATATAAATATTAATGCACTTTCGGCAAAATTCTACACAGAAATCTAGAATGTATGCTGCAACATTTTGTAAGGAAGAATAATCCATATATTCAGAGTACTTCAAAAATCATGTATTCATTTATCATATTTAAATATTATATTGACCTACTTTTACTTTATTGTAGAAAAAGCTTTTAGCACAAAAGTACAGTATTGAATGTTAGAGTTAAAGACATTAAGTGTTTTACTTTCACATTTACATAATGAAATATCCTTTCCATCATATTTAAAGTGCACACCTAAAGAAAGTAATTGGTTTGTAATTCAACATATTGTAGATTTATTGCCCTTGATGTCACTACTTGTCTTTCTGGTAATAACTATTTCTAATTATTAATATTTAAAATATTGGGAAAACTTTTGTAAAATATGTCATCATTTAACATCCTATAACAGACAACATGAATAAGATAAATAAGTAAAGAAACAAAAGAAAAAAGGAAGTTGTTTACTCTTTTAAGAAAAGGATACCATTTTATCTACAAATTTGAACACACAAAATTTCTATTAGAGCTTCAGTATTTCTTCTAAAGAAAAGAAAAATAATTTAATGTCTATAATGCTTCTTTCAAGTGGAGAAATATGTGCACATACAAATACATATACTGTTGGTGTTCAAGTTATTTCTTGCATTCAAGTAATTAATCAATGATGATTTGTTAATAATGAGATTTGTTAATAAATGCATAATCAATCCATTTCGTTGAAAAAGAACCTTATGCATTCAAGAGAAAAAGAAAGTAAACCAATTGTGCCTTGTAGCAAAAATGATGGCAGACATACATGGAAGCATCAAGTAACTTGCAAAGTCTCATGATCAGTAAGTAGTTTAAATGGGTTCAGATCTGGCACATACCACCTGACAAATATTTAATGAGCTATCCTCACTTCTTCGCATAAGGATAGATGGTTTTGACCAACTGCTGTTTTCACTCTCAGAAGTGTCAAAGATGACAATGGTATTATACTGACCACTATAAAGGATTTGTTTAATAATTACGGACACTTTCTTCTAGAAAAACTAAACTGTTGAATGAGGCAAATATTAATATTTAATAATGACAGTATCTTTTTTATTCCATCCGTCCTTCTCTTTTTCTCTGTCCCCCTTTCATTACTCCCTTCCTCCCTTCCATTTTTCTATCCTACTTTATTCCTAACAACCTTTGGATTTTTTAAAATTATATTAATGCCACAAAGCACAGTTATCTACAGTTTCATTTCTTATACTTATTTCTGCAGTAGTATTGTGTGTGTGAGTGTGTGTTTGTGTGTGTGCGTGCGTGCGAATACATGTGCATATGTGCACACATGCATGTGTGCATTCACATGTGTACAACATTTATTTTATGGAATAAATTTACAAGCCACCTAAACTCACCAAAAAATTACTTCAGTTTAAAAGCCTCAGTATTAATAGTTGGTTATGTTTTAGCCTTAGCCCAGCTCCACAGCTCTATCTATATCTTTGTATAACATTTTTGTAATTTTCTTGTTTATAGGAAGACCAATTTAATTTCATTTCTATTCTGATTCACTTTGTGCTCTCTCTCTCTCTCATTCGCTTATGTGTGTGTGTCTGTGTGTGTGTGTTTATGTCCACAATCCCTTAAATTGAAAGAGCTGAATCTTATATAAGGATTACCATACATAACGTGACTATCCAAATGACAAGTCAATTTGGAGTTTATGATTGGATGCACTGAAATCCTAGTTTTTAATTAAGGCACCAAGCTTCTCTTCTCACTTCATTGTTTTTAGTTGTGACCAAGATTATGATTAGAACACTGTCGATATCTTTAGACTATCAATCATAGAGATAAGATAAAATAAATTATCTTTTGAAAAAAAAATCCCTTTAAAATTCAATTCATCATCTCTTTGCTGGTGGCTGATGAGATGCTACCCAAATCTTTCCTACCCCATTGATTCTCCCACACAGAGGAACAGCAAAGACATGGGGAAAGAGACCTACTGACAGGACTGAGACATTTGATCCTCAGGAGCTATGCTTCGCATGGCCTTGTGATTTAGAAAATCAATGGCGTATCAGCTTAGTAGTCACTGATCCATGAGGTAATTGCACCTTCTAATATTTTCAGTATAAAGCCTCTGAAATGGATGAAACCAGTGACCACGGGGTAAAGCCTTTTTCGGTTCCGTAATAAAAGAGAGAAATTTATGTCTGCTGATATTTCTGAAGGAGACATAAAGCTAGTATGAGATATACCTTTGTCAAATTAAGACAATTCTGACTTTAAAGGAGTATTCCTTTTTCAATGCTGTCAATTATAGTTGCAAGCAAATGGCTTTTCAAATGCTGTAATTAGTTAGAAAGCACTCTAGATTGCAATATGGAGAACTAGGCACCTCGTGTTCTTACTAAATATGACGGGACGTTTTCTGACCCACTTTTGGAGCACTACTTGGAGACGTCTTAAGTAACAAGATAAGAATTTCTCTTTAGGACAGAGATGAGGCTTAAGTAAATACTAAGCAAACTGAGTATTAACACACAGGGAGAAAGGAAGATTGATGATCTGACAAATCGTTAATTAAGAAAAGGAACATTGCCAAGATTTTCTTGTATAATTCAATCCCACATAATTCAAAGGCAAAATTAATTTACTGTTTCTTATTTGACAACAAAGAACGAGCTTTGCATTGATTATTTTTTTAACGTGTGCACACATAACATGGTAAAGCTCTATAATCGGAAACACAGTTGTTTAACCTCCGTGGTTTGCATTTAAATTCCAGAAATCCATAGAGAGGAGAGAATTTCTTTGAAATGAAATGAGTTTGCACTTATTTCTCTAGATTTCTAGGCATATATAAACATCAAATACCAATTTCTGCATTAATTAAAGAAAATAACCCTAAAACATTTGGCAGTTTTTACTTTGAGCTGTTGCCAGTTACTACAGCCCAACATATGCTGAATATTTTACATACAAGTGATTTATTACAAAAGTCACCAATGAAGGCTGACACTATTCCTTTTTTAGTTTGCTTTCCTACATATCAGCAGTTTTGGATATTTAATGCTATTATGCCTTATAATATGGGATATTTATACCAACTTAAATTTGAAAGGCATTTTTGAATAATTGTTCAATATCTTTTCAATATTTTTTTTCAAATAATGTTCTTTTGCTTCTTTTCTGAAATTGGAAAATACATATTTTAAATTTTATTTTGAGACTGAAAAGAAAGACAAACTTTTGCTTTTGTTCCAAATGAATAATTATATATAGCCTTAAAATAATGCCAAAATGAATGCTATTTTAACTCCTTAATTTCCACAAACCGATATGCATTTCTCAACTTGCTTTTCTATAATAATCAATTCTGATACACTGAATATGTGTCAACAATTTGGCTTTCTGAAACACCAACTTAATGGCAGCAATGTAGCTTAAAAGATAAAACATGGCATATTTTTTCTCTACATCTTTAGCTGGTTTTGTGTTAATAAAGAAAATATTGCACTGAAGAAAGGATGTTGAGATGTTTACTTAATGAGACTCCACTAGAAATAAAGCTGAGACATGAATTTAGAAGGTCTCTCTTTAGGGAGCATAATTTTAATAAATGAATAAAAGGAAGTAAAAAGATGGAGTGAAATGAGGAAGGAGACGGATAGACAGGTGTGAGACTGAACTCTTAATGACACCTGGAGCTGGGGCAAAGGCAAGTGTTTCTTGTGTAGAAAAGTTCAAAGAGAGGTGGCAAGCCAGGAAGAGGTCTGTGATTCAATGGGAAATCTGTGACCCCCTAGGAGGTTTACTCCAAAGCACGTTTGCCCTCACAGGTATTGTTTGCTGAGACGACTTAAGTCTCTGTGGATAAAGTAGAGGCTTAAGGCATAACTCTGAATATGAAGGAAGTGCCACGCACTCAGGCAAGGTACAGGTGTGCCTTGCGTGGGTTATGTCAGACCAGCTGAACTGTGAGGATTTTAGTGTCTAGTGATTCTGGAATACAAAAAATACAGAGGAATGGTGCAGAGGAATGAAAAAACAAACCAATAAAAATGCCGGTCATAGTGAATGAGAGCTGTTTGAAACAACAAACAAAAAACAAATTTATTTGCATCTGAATCAATAGATAGATAGATAGATAGATACTCTAATACATATAATTAGAGTTGATTCCTTAAGCTAAGCACTTATTTAAACACTTATCCTTCTTGTATATGGCCCAGATCTAACATAATACCTTAAGCTAAAACTAAAAGCAGGTACACGTATTGGACTGTTGTTCTTGATATTATGACTATGTGCACCGAAATAAAATAAAAAGTAACCTCTTAAAGTAATTTACACCTGACATATGAGAATCTTCTGATAGCTCTGATATCTTATGATGGGAAGAATGCTGGATTTCACAACAAGCCTAAGTGCTACACAATATTTAAAATCAGTATAAAATATCCAGGTGAACGACATGAATTAACTCATATTTCCTTTACCTATTTTTTTCTTTCAACTTGGTATTTTCATTGATTGGATGAGAGTTTCACATAATGCACCACAGTCTCATTCACTTCCAAGTCTACCCAGGTCCACTCCCCTGCACTTCTGATCTCCTCCAAAAAAGAAGTAAACAAACAAAAAAATACCTAGTTTAATTTATGTTGCCCATATACTCACTAGATCTTGACCAAACTTGCCAAACAGTGGCAAACCCCTTAAAGACCACGGAGTCCTTCCCTACTCCTACCATGGACTTCTGGTAGTAGCCCAGACTGGACATCAGCATGGGCTCCAGCGGCAGCTCAGACCATGGATTTCCACATAGATCTCACGGCTCACTGTCCAAACATCAGCACACCTCCTGGTGGTATCATGGATCACAAACACCAACATGGCCTCCAGGAGCCAGAATGGACCCTGGAAGTCTTCCTAGGTGTCTCAATTCCAATAAAAAGAACCATTTTCCATCAGTTACTCAGAAGGTGCTCGATCATACATTTGAACAAAATATTCGGGGGCAGAGCCTTCTAGAGCTCCAGCTTGTGGCCGATCACCCTGCCAGCCCTATTTAGCAACAGCAAGCTCAAACAGATTCACATGCAAACATGAATTTGAAGGAGTTTTTGAAGGCAGGGTCGGGGTTGTTTCTGGAGAGTTCCTGCCTCTAGTCTACCACCGGAGCCATACTTGTCTAGAACATCTTGGTTCCCTCCCTCCATTTTAACGTTCAGGTTTAACATTTCTTCCACTTTGGTTTGTAGGATCCTTAAGACAGGTTTCATTTTGTAGTCTACATCAGTCTCTGCCAGAGCTGTGAGTTGACCTCCAAATCAAACAACTCTCGGTCAGATTTGAAAATGCTGCTCAAACCCAAATATAACAGAAGGAAATAGTTCCATAAAAATGAAATACTGTGTGGAAATAAACATTGACATTTAATTTTTAAAGTCATTGTCATCTCTTTCTAGTCAGAGTCAATAAAAGCAGAGTGAAGTTTAAAAAGTCAGAAGAATACATTTGCTTATTAATCATTTCAACTGGAATTCTTTCTGATCCATAAAACTAGAACTTAACATATGTTTAGGGAAATTCAAAATAAATACAAGTAAAAACATTATTAAAAATCGTCAATACTTTTTAATCCTCTTAGTATTCGTTGATTCTAATCATTCACAATTTCTGAGTCCCTATTAGTGATATATATATATATATATAATATTTTTATATATATTATATTGCTGATGTATATATATAAAAAATAAATACTTTTTTCCCTTCTGTGGATTTGTGATAGTTTATTAGAAGCTTCGGGAAGAGTCAGTCACAATGTTGAAGTACAAGCATTTTTTGGTAAAATAATTTAATTCAAAGAAATTTAAGAACTCTAAAAGGCATTAAATGTTATCTAACATAAATTTTCCTCCCTGATAGACTTAGTTGACTGTTTGAATGAGGTTCTGATTCTTTATTACAGTGTTAAAATCCTAGTGCTGAAAATCCTAGCCTACCCATATGCTGTATCACAGTCTTCTCCATATTTACTTTCATACTAAGGTTTTCACTTACTTTCACTACTCTATTTACCATGGCCTGAAGCTCATTTGACTTTCAGCAAGTAGTGCTGTATCATGGGTGATACACAAGTCATTGATTCACATACCACCTATCTGCACACCTATATTCTCATCCTCCAGGGCTGTTGCTATTATTAATTCTAGAAATATATTAAAGAGTAGTGGTGAGAGAACACATCTCTGTAACACTCCTACGATTGCCTTTAACTGATCACTTAATTCTCCATAGACTTTGATGGGTGCAAAGCTATCCTTATAAGCATTTTCTAGTATTCTTCTGATTTTCTCTGGGTACTTGTAGAATTTCATTGTTTCTCAAAGTCCTTTCCTTCAAATGTCATCGAATATCTTCTTGAAGTGAATGATCTGGAGGAAACCTCAGTTCAAAGAAGGAAACTATTTCAGACATAAAGAGGTGGATAGGGATGGAGAGGGCTGTGTTTCAGACACTAGGAAAGGTTTGTTTAGCAAGAGACATAATGACAACAACAAAATTCCAAGTATATGAAACACTTGCCTTGAGTTGCCTTCCTTACAACTCTGAAACCTGGACAATGAAATGCTCCTCAGAGCAGCAGCTGAATGTGTTTGAGATGGCATTCTCAGGGTTCTAGGCGTCACATGAAGAGATCGACTGTGCAATGTTGACATTAAGAAACATCTCTATCTACAGCAAGTAAACTACAGGATAAAGCAACGGTGCTTGAGATACTTTGGCCACATTGTACGAATGAATGATGGCAGATACCCAAAGATAGCACGGCTTGAAAGAGGACATGGGACAAGACAAAAAGGAGGACCCCAAAAGCACTGGATAGACAGCATAAAAGAAGACTGGAACCTTGGGAATGAAAATATCACAAGCATCTAGGACTGCCCAGGATAGGAACAACTGAAAAACTGCCAGAAATGGTCTGCCCATTCATGCATATGCTTTGCTGGGGCATAAATGATCAGCACAAATAAATAAGTAATTCAAGCAATTTAATATTCATCAGATAAATAAATTGGGAGAGAACAAATAAGTTGAGTTTGGATTAGACGCCAACAAGAAAACACAAACAAATGCCACTCAGATGTTAGTTACTAGTTTATTTTTATCTTTAGATAGTCTGATAAGAAAATCAAACAATAGTCTTACACAACTACATTTGAATACAATAATTATGTAATCAAGCTCTGGCAAAATTCATTTCTCTGAACTCCAGAAATGATATTAAATCCAAATATATATTGTTTTATTTTATGTTGTTTTATATTACATAAACTTCAGTTCTTTGTTTGTTATGCATACACAGATTTTTTTTGAAATTCGTGACATTCACACCCTTCAAAAATTGTCTACTGATACTGAAACAAATTATTAAAGCTGATAAAGTTTCATTCATTAAGCTTTTGATTTTATGTAATCTACCTTCAACAGATACACTCTAACGTGCTCTCCAAACTTGCTTTGAAGTGTCATATTGGGTAAAGATTATACGGAACTCATTAGTGTTGTACAGGCACTGAATCACAAAATGTCAATCTGTAGCCTTTCTATAATTAGGATTCTAAGCCAGTTTCCTCAAAGAGAGCAATAAATATAATTAATTATTCATTTATTTTCCTTTACTATTTGGTAAAGTTTTACTGTATTTTGAAGGCTTCTGATCTGGAGATTTTATGTGCTTTTTATTAACACATAAAAGTAGAAAAGTAAGTTTATCAATACTAAGAAGTAACCAAACCTCCTAAAATGTAAACAGTGATCATTAACCTAGCAGGGGAGAATCATGCTCTTGGCTTACTATGACCACGTAAGCAGTTGAAATGGCAACAAAGGGAGGAGTCTGGTCTTGTTTTCACTATCTAACAAGAAAGAAAACCATATTTTAAAGCTGAGCCTTATTGTGGTTATTAACAGTCGCGGTGCATGTCAAATCCTCTAAATTTGAGAAGCTTCTCTAAGGAATAAAGGTTCGTTTGTTTTCATAAAATAAATGTGAACAAACGTATTTCTGGATCTGCTGGAAATCTGAAGGGTAAGCATGCAAACTATGTTAAGCAGCTTCAATGAAAACTTGTTTTATGAAGCTCTTAGTGCTTAAGGGAAAGAACAACCTGAATCCACAGCTAACATGAGATCTGCAATACAAAGCAAGTTAACAAGGAAAGAGCTGATGGGAGCCCTAGGGCCATGCTACTTGCTGGGATAAAAGCTTAAAACACAGTAACCAAGGAGAAAACCCTGAACCACACAGAGACTAAACAGAAAAGAAAATGGAGGCTTACAGCACCCTTGACACTGCATGGGAAAAATCACCAGTTTGGCAAATTTCTTCATTCACGGCAGTAATTTTTAAAAACCACTATTTAAAAGACAACTATTCTTTCTCTTAAACATAGAAGAGCTGAATTTGCTTGAAAATTGTCTACCAGCACTGTGATCTACTGTCCCTAAAATATAACTCTCAGGAATTTGTTTTTAATTATAAGGACTCCCCAAGTTACAGTATTTAATAGTTGAGAAATGAATGCCAGCAAATAGGTAGGAGTCAATTATACTTTTGTGGGTATGTTTGTATACAGGCATGTACATATGCATGTTTGTGTGTGTATGCCACTACATGTGTGTAGCAGAGGTCAACCTCTATTGGTAATCTCAGAAAGTCCATCTACATCTCTTGAGGACACCAATTCTAAAGTAGCTGGCCTGACACCAGCCTGTGTTGTCCTCACCTATGCTGGGATCGCAAGGGTTTCCCACCATCCCTATCACTGAAACTGAGTTCTGAGGATTGAATCAAGGCTCCTGAGTTAAGATGACAACCACACTGCCACTCAGCCCCAGCTCAACCCCCTTTAGTCAAAGATACTTTATCTTCCACTGAGAATGGTCTTTTTATATTTGTTGTCAAAATGTGTTGTACCTTTTAAACATATGCTTTGAATTTCAAACTGCACTAATCTGGTAATAAAATACTTTGCATTTGATGTATTCTTGGTTATATGATGACTTTATTTTCATATTCAAGAATTTAATACTAGGCTAGTTACTGATACACATTCATACACAGACAGGCATGCACACACAACCCTCCCACACACATACATATGTCTATGTCAATACACAGTTAAGCGTATATAAGATATCCTCACAATTACCAAAATAAATGCTATTGGATACATTAAATTGGACTCAAACACAATGTTCATGTGGGGCTGGTACTATGGAGAATAAACCTAGAAGAAGTAAGGGTGAATATAATCAAAATGTATTGAATAAAACTTAAATAATTAATAAAATATTTTATTATTTTTTTACAATTTTCTTAGAGTTGCTCAATGAAATTATTCATCAATTAAAACAATAAAACATAAATTCAGTTTAATTTTTTATCTTCATGTATATTTTAATTATAAACATCTTTTTCCATCATTGTGACCAAATTCATTGCTTCAGCAACATTCCGAATGGTAATGGTAGAAAAGCATACATTAAAATACTTTATTACAATAAAATATCAAATATTTTATATTAATTTACTTTGCAAGTGTGTACACCATGCCACAGCTTTGATTTGGAGGTCAGATGATAATTTTAAGAGTCAGTTCTCCCCTTTCATAATGTGTGATTGAAGAATTGATGTGTAGTGAAAATTCTCCTTGTGTAGTTTACTGAGTTTTGGGCAGCACACAAGAATAATTTCATATAAATTCTTGGCCAGATAAAAAATAAATTTTATTCTATAAAATTTTTCAATTAAATATATTTTTAAAAATCAAAAATGCATTCATAAAAAGTTGAACATAAAATGGACTGAAGAAGAAGGAACAGGGATGATGAAAGACATTAAGAAAGATATATGAAAAAAGACAGGAAGGAAGACAAACAAGGAACGTTTAAACTCCAGTTAGCATTAGCTCTTTCAGCTCCTTCCATATGTTTAATCCTTAATTGCAAGCAAGATGCCATCTCAAATTCAACAGCCTTTCTGGGTCCAAATATGTTAGGAGCCATGTAGCCCAGTTTCAGATCAGGAAAATAATGCTTGACCAATGAGTCTTCACAAGGCAAGACGCCTTGAGATAATCTCTGTCTTGGAAAGAATCAGTAGACCCCCCAGACAACATAGTATTTTTCTGGGACTGCAAGGCCTGCATGCGCTCCTGTCTCTCATAATGTTGGTGATTCTGTTGGAAGTTTTAGTTTCACGTTGCCATATCAAAGTTCACCCTTTGTAGAGAGACTTGGGCATGTAGGATCTTTTTAAAGGACATGGAAACACTTAGTGAAATATAAGCTAACTGTATGTGAGTTGGGATGTACTTCTGTATATGTGTTGTTCTTATTGGTTAGTGAATAAAACTGCTTTGGTCTATAACAGGGAAGACTATAGTCAGGCTCAGAGAAATACAGAGAGTAGATGGAGTCAAGGTCGTGCCTTGTAACTGACGCTGCATCAGAAACCTTACCAGTAGGCTACAGTCTCGTGGTGATGCATATATTAATAGAAATGGGTTAATTTTAAGACGTAAGAACTAACCAATAAAGGTATGAGCTAATAGGCCAAACATTATTATAACTAATTCAGTTTCTGTGTGATTATTCAGGCCTGGGAAACGAACGAGCAGCCTCCTTTTACTGGTATGTGTACAGTTTACGGAAAATCACCCCTATATTTGTAAATATGCTTTGTTAAGTTTTGAAAAATATTGTTGTTCTTGAGAATGTCTCCCTATGTCTATCACATGTTAGTTTTGTAAGGACAGGATGTGCCTGACTTGATATGTAGCCAAGCTAGCAAAACGCTTGAGTGTGGTTTTTGGTTCTAAGATAGTTTTGATGTAAAAGATGGGGAAAAACTTATTTGACATATTTGTTTTTGCTAGAGGTTTACACTGGAGAATAGGAAAAACATGCTTGTTTTTGAAGGATAAATAAAGACACTCTGAGCTTTTCGTTACCAGCCACTTGTGTGAAGCCTATATGGTAGTCGTACTTCTTCTACCTTTGGCCCTTCTCAATCTTAGGATTAGAACCCAGGTTGTGGTGGGTCCATGGCATAAATATCTTCCTAACAAATATGCATCTTGTTCTACCCCAAAGTATAAGTATTATAATTACTAGCCAAGGAAGCTAGAGGAACCTTCAAGCCTTTATGCAAACTAGGCAAAGAACAATAGTTTTCAGTTGCTGAACTCACAATTTAAAAGTAAAACAGAAAAAACAAAACTATAAACCACAGGATCATCAAGGCACCATGAGCAAGAAAGAGGCAGCTTAATGACATCTAAAAAGACATTTACATCTGAATGAAGAGGCTTTAAAAACAAAATCTGTGGTTAAATATGTTTAAATAAAAAAATTAATAGAAGTAAGTACCTTTCAGTTTAGAATGATGCACTTTGTGGCAAGGGCAGCACTTCAGCTGAGATCCATCAAAAAAAAAATGTCAAGAAACGAGAAGATCACAAGTTAATGGAAACGATACTAAGGGAGAAGTAAGGAAGAGGAAACAAGATCTAGCTCAAGGTCTCCCTGGGTTGCAACTCCTAGGAGAAGGGGTCAGTGCTGCTCAAGGAAGCTATATCTACGGAGAGCAGAATAGGTATCCAAAGAGAAAATTGGTGTTTATACAAAATGTTCTGTAAATAGATACATCGCTAACACCATTGAGGAGAAACGAACTATGAAATTAACTGATACACAGATTTCAAAATACTAGTTCACGTATTTCTTCACAAAACTAGTAGAAGAGGATTCAGAGCAGAAAGTATAAAAATAATGATATTGGACATTTGACAGGAGCTAGTGAAAATCCCTTCATGGAAGCCAGAAACACAATATACTAAAGTCTGCCTTTGAAGTGTCAATGATCCCTTATTTTCCACATTCAGGCAAATTGAGAAGAAGCTGCAGCCCTGTCCTCTGCTCTGGAAAATAAGTTGACCCATGTACTACTCTTACAATATTTTGTAGTCAGGACCTCACTCTTGAGCTATTCTTTAGGGAGGCTTAAAAGTCTCTTCTCCACATCACCCCAGAAGGCCTCCATATTTAGATAATCTTTTCATTCTCCTATTTCCTTTGTTTGGCATTAGCAATCACGGCATACGACTTCTATTAAAAATTTCCAGGCTATCAACAGAAAGAATAATACACTGAGTAAAACTGAAACTTCTTTCTAAACACTTCTTTTTTAATGATGTAGTTTTATTATTTTTAATTACTTATATATCTTAATATGCCTTGTGTGATTAAGTGAACATAAATGTAGGTACCCACAGATTCAGAATCTAGAGGTGTCGGGAGGGGTCCCTTAGAGTTGAGTTAATAGGCAGTTGTGAAACCGCTGATGTGGGAGCTGAGAACAAATAAAGCCAGTCGTCTGCAAGACCAGTAAGCACCTCTCAAGCCCTTAAAAGACATCCTAAAGAATGGATGAAGACAGATTATTTCATAGGACACCATTTCAGTGGTGATCCATCCGATCAAGGAAAACTGTTCGTAAGCATAAATACATTCCAAGCACAGAAACGCAAAAAACAACATCCTAAAGTGATAAATGAGTAGAGATTCAGCTAGATATTTCATAGAAAAGATGATATGAAAAGCTACAAAAATGAGAATAGAAACTGGATTTCATAAGGAACCATTAAAAGGCTGTTTAAAAGCTTCACTATGTTGTACAGTTCTACACATAATTGTGTACTAAAAAAAAGCAATTTGTAGGTGCTATGTGGATGCAAATCTGTACTTTTGTCTTTAGGAATACAAATTAGCAAATCCTCTATCAATTCTATTAAATTTTTATCATTTCTGAATTTTGAATGTATAGTTAAGATCCATGAATTTGACTCCAGACTCTAGATTATACTGGTGTGCTTTTACATATTTCTGAGCCTGTCAGTTTAAAAACAATTTCCACGTGCTGGGAGGTGGTGGTGCACATCTTTAATCCTCGCAGTTGGATGGCAGAGGCAGGTGGATTTCATTGAGTTCAGCCAGTTTGGTCTACAAAATGAATTGCA
Source organism: Myodes glareolus (assembly GCF_982192425.1). Taxonomy (NCBI): domain Eukaryota; kingdom Metazoa; phylum Chordata; class Mammalia; order Rodentia; family Cricetidae; genus Myodes; species Myodes glareolus. Next base: position 42,488,928 of record NC_142026.1, on the reverse strand, counting down.
GGGCATTCAGGACTGTTACACAGAGAAACCCTGTCTCAAATAAATAAATAAATAAATAAACAAACAAACCAAAACATTTCACGTAAACTCTGTCCCAGTTGTTTCTAGTCTTTTCACATACTTCATCCTGTATGCTCACTGAATGCTAAATTCTGTGTTCCTTTGTCTGCTGTCATGTTCAATTTATTTATACTAGTGTTTTAAACAAATAGCATTATTAAATGTTGTTTGCCTCATATCTGGCAGAAGATAATTGACCAATAAGGAGTTGTGTTTGTAGCAAATGAATGTAAGTGTGTTACTTCCCTCTATTTGTCTGCAAGTTGCTTTTATATCATGTAAAATTATACATAATTGATGGAAGGTTGCTATCGATAAAACACACACAAAGCCATGTCATTCGCTGAAACATACCTTGCTCTCATAGGAGCTATCTTCTAAAGAAGTTTGAAGTTGGCTTGTGTGTTCTTTTCCACAGTTTTCCTTTTGCTGCTTTGTCAGTCTCTGAAAACCAATATGAAATGTTGTGTGTACCATATAATAGTGGGTTGATACTTATAACCTCTTATCTTTGAAAGAGAAGATAACTATTCAAAAAAATTATTAATAATACATATTTGACCTGAATTTGCTTACAATGAATTTTGTTTTGTGTCATGTACAATAATATGAGCAGTAAAGAATTGAATGTCATAACTATATAATGAAGCAAATTTTGTTTTCTGGAACTTGTGAAGTCTGTTGAACAGATTCCGATTTTCTGTTTTCCACATTTGTTGTGAAGTATAACTTACATAGTAAATATTCTCACTAAGTGTTCATGTTATTAACCTGTACTTCGGATGAAACATGAAATAGTTACCTGGAGTTAATGTAAGCCATTATCCCCATAAAAAACTTCAAAATGATTTCAAAATTAGATATGCATCTTTCTCTTGGTAAAACTTAAGTTCCCATTAGTTTTCTCTGTTTTCCAACAACGTGAAGATAAAATTACCATATGTCTCTGTTGACACACGTAATTCTTTAGATATCTGTGCAATTGTTTGCCAAGTTTGGATCCTTTTCTTGTACTTAAATTCCTTTATCAGTTATTTGTTCTAAACAGTGTTTTAATCAGTGAAGTGCTCTCAAACCAACAACACATTTAAATGAGAAAAAAATTAGAGAGAGAGAGATAAGAAAGAAAAACAACAACACACAGATTTCAAGGAAAAGCATAATTCTTTTTATTTTAAAATTAAAATTTTCATGAACTTAATTGATAAATTTTATTTAAGTGCAAGAAAGTGGAGTTCCAAAAATGTAATCCTATTCCACCTTATCTTCAGGTCAGAGAGTTTTAGCTTGCTCAACGTTGTTGACAACTATGGCTACACAACATGACCAAGGGTGTAGTTACTTGATGTTTTGTACATTAAGAGGGCCCCTATAGGCAGATCCACCCCACCCTGACTGACGGTCAGAGAATTCAAGCATACCTCTCTTCCTTCTCTTGAATTAGGAGATTTGACCTAGGGATAACTGCCTTCAGGATACTTGGTCTAGGGTGGGTTTACTTGCATAAACAAAAGAATGCTTTTTTCATGAATTAATGGTTTGGTGTCTCAAAATATTGAAGCAAGTAACTGTTATGGTTGTCCTTTCTATTATGTTAAAATAGTCTTTTGCCTTATTCTTGCTTTTGTATTGTGGTATAAAGTGTATGGAAAATTAAACATGGGTGAACTCAGTACTAAAAATTCAGTATGCAGGGGAGTGGGGGGAGGGGGACGGAAATGGGTGGTAGGTAGGAGGCAGAAATTTTTTAATAAAAAAAAATAAAAAAATCAGTATGCAGGAGACTATATTTCTGTAATTCTTTCATATCTCTATTCCTCCCACTTAATATTTCTAATCCTCACACTCCTAACCTGTAACTTACATACCTGCTGTTGCTAAGACATTGGCAAAAAGGTGAATCCCAAAAAATGGGAGCCCAATACAGGACAGTCTGTAACAAAAAAGAATTTATAACAATCATATTCTATTAAATCCTGCTGGTATAATATAAACCTTCCTCTCAATACCTGTACATATGAGTATGTTTTAAATAATTCATATTTATATCACTTTTTCTCTCAACAGTTCAGCAGCATTCCCTGGCTTAAAAAATAGTTTTGTTGATAAAGTTCTTGCCCTGCATCATGAGGAACTGAGTCCAATTCCCAGAACCAAGTGAGAAACTGATTGTAATGACATATGCCTGTAATCTCAGCACTGATTATAGAGGGACAGGCAGACTCTTGGTGCTTGGAGGGCAGCTACACTAGCCTTCTTGGTGAGCTCTACTGAGAAGTCCTGTCTGTAAAGTTAAGATAGATGACAATAAGAATTTGCTCCAGCATCTGTAGTTGCCTGAACAAGTTCAAGTCTGCCTAAATTATGGGAAAGGCAGTTGTAGATGACCTCCAGGTTTAATTGAGGAGCTGTTTAGCAGGTGATATTTTTGGCAGAGAGAGACCATCATTTTCAAGATGCAGTCACTGGTAAAAGTTACATGAACCAATGGTTGACCATGTATACATATACAAATGGGCAGCGCTAATGGGATTTATGTAACTATCAAAAAATAGAAATGAAGTTAAGAAGGCATGTTATAGGGTAAATGAGAACAGACAACATGCTTCATTGTAATCCAAATGCAATCTAAAGAAAGAAAATAGTAATAAATTAGCAGTTGCCTAAGTACATTTGTTTATATTTTAACTCAAAGAGTAGGCAGTAGATGTCTTTGGTCTGTTTTAACAATTTGGTCTAAAGTTGAAAAGTACAATATGGTGTTTGTACTACATTTGTCTTTCTGTAGTAGTTTTTTTTTTCGCTTTCTTAACTCACCTGCTGGAGGTCTTGAAACGATAGCATCCAGAACTCTTACAAATATTGTACCAATAATATGCTCTGCTTAGCCGCAATCCTGCCTCTGTCCTGGCATTTGTGTAGAAGTCATGCTCCTCAGGAAGTTACTGATTATAGTATGTGCATTAATGAAGGATAGTGGTTGTGACACAGGACCTCGAAACCTAGGGACTGGGGTTCAGATATGCTTTTTACAGTTTGGCTTTCATAACAGGGACTTAACTTTTCTAGATGAAATATCTTTTATGCAAGTGTATGTACTTTCTCCTACTTATAAAATTGATCTTCTCATATGTTTCCATTAAGGTAATTCAGTGATCTTACTTTTCTGTATAACCAACTCCACAACCGCCTCAAAAAATTAGGAATAAGTAGATGTAAAACTGTGGGAAATCTATGGAAATTTTATTCTGAATATCAAAATACTTAAGTCCCTAGCATAGTAATTCCCCTGTACTTTTCTTACATGCAAACATATTTCCCTTATTGTCTCTGATTTCTTTTTAGTCCACAGCTGTGAATGTTCTGACATGGACCATAAACTCTAATGATTAGATCATTAATGCCCAGATTATTTAATAAATTATTAGAAAGACTAGTAGACTATGCAAATACTAATTAGTAAGTAATGTAAATAAACACTAAATGTTTTCTTAAAAATCTAGAGTGCCATTGAAGAATACCATATACACTCAATGTGTGGGAATCTAGAGGAGATTGCACAAACTCATAATGATGTATCTAAAAGTTGGCAATAAGAACCAAATCAGTATTAAGTTGCATCTTGTCATAGTGTAGCATTTTTTGCCTCAATATTGTCGATCTGCATTAAAAAAAGCAAAACCAAAAAGCTATTTAAGAGATTTTTAAACATAACTTAATTTTTAAAGATATTTTTAAACTAGATAGAGAGGACTCTGTATTTATAATTGAGTGTTGTTAATTGCCTTTACTCTTCTCAAGCAATCTTCATCAGTACCAACATAGCTCAGTGTGCTCACATGGTGTGCCTTAATACTCATTCGTGTAATAACTGCAGAATTCCTCTTTTCATGTCTTAGATTGATCCACAGATTATTAAAGATTGTACTAAATTTACATTAATATTCTTTTTTATTCTAGTTGTCTTTTGTTGCTGCTTTTATGGATAATTGCTTCATTGTCATTGACTACTGCTCAAAATACTGGCAGCTTAAGGAAGAGAGAATATGTTATGACCAATTTTGTTAAATATTCCATGTGTTCTTGGAAGTTTGTCACCATTAAGATCACTTATTTTGTAAGTTAAAGTTTAAATACTTTCATTAAAATATTATATATACTTACTAGAATAAACTATGCCTATCTAATAAGATTTTGATATGTAGACTTAATCTTAATTCATTAAATGTTTTTGCATATGTTGAGCTCACAAATTTTAGAATTGTTATTATATACTGTACAATCATCATAGTGTGATCAAATATCTCTCCTTTAAGTAACACTCTGACATTAGTGTAACTACCCCAAATCCTTTTTTCTTAATGTTTGCATCTTGGTAATATCGTTTAAAACTTTTAACAATGATCAGAATCATAATGTAATTTTTACTTATTTGTCATGATTTCCATTATGAAAATTAAAAACCACCTTGTTCTGTGTAATAAAGAAGAATCACATAAAGTAAAAACACACTGGGGTTTTGAATGGTCAGACTATTATGAACATGACTGTCCTATATCAATACATTAAAAGTACAATGTGTAACGTCAAAATGACTCCATTAAAAAATTTAGGAATCTTTTTCTGCAGTAATCATCAGATTGCAGGCTTTACTTACCCAGTCAACATCTCCAGAACCTTCAGTAGAATCATGAAAGACAACAAAGCTGTAGAATAAATATTAACTTATTAGATGAAAGAAACTCAATGATCAGGGGAACATGGGAAATGTATAATTTATTTCATCAGATAGGATTAGGTCAATATTATAGAAGTAAGTGTGTTATAATTTGACTAGTGTCAAATCTTAAAACTGTCCTGAGATAGGTAAGGAGCTTTCTGTCAAGGTTGGTGACCTGAGTTGAATGCCTGGACCCAACATGATGGAAAGAGAGAATTGACTTTCTCAGTTTGTCATCTGTCTTCCACATATATGGTCACACACACACACACACACACACACACACACACACACACAGCTACACACACTCACACATGCACATACAAACACACACATAGAAAGTAAATTCGGTGATTTTAAAACATAAAAATCACTGAGAGGACTTTTGAAAATTTTTATATAATTTGCCTTCAATGATTACATAAAATATTTAGGGGCGCTTGTTAGCTTCTTTAAATTTTGTTTTTGGTCAGTTTTGCAAACAGTTGATGCATTATTTTGTTTTTACCTTCTCTGACATTCTCTTTAGAAAATAATTATGTATAAATTGAAAATAAAAAATGTGCTACATATGTTCTAACAGGTACTATAAAATAATATTGTAACCTTTCCTTATCAATGAAACAACTTAATTCACAAATTGGTTGATAGGTAAGGCCAAAAAATGTTTTTATTTCAATTAAACATAATAACAATTGGTAAATTTTTAGAACATCCTATAATATAGAAATACTAATACAATTTCTCAACTTAGAAATGTGTACTTGTCAGAAGCCCTCAGTTGTCAAGGACACATGCATGTGGTTGAATGTAATCTGTGACTGAAGAAAATAAAGCTTTCTCATTGGGATGAGAGTGATCTTTACAGCTGGGCAGTGTGGCTTTAATCCCAGCACTCAGGAGGCATAGGCAGGTGGATCTTTGTGAGTTTGAGGCCAGCCTGGTCTACAAGAACTAGTTTCAGGACAGGCTCCAAAAATCTAGAGAGAAACCCTGTCTAGACAAAAAAAAAGAGTGATATTTACATATTTATTTATAAGAGTCAATAAGCTTTGACTATTGACCATATTTGATAGGAAAAATTTATTTTAATACTACTCAATTATTGTATGCATTTGTTCTTTCATTCATACTATCTAAATATTTATTCATTGCCAGAATTTTTACTCTGAACCTACATTTATTTAATACTTTGCATTCCATATGGTACAGTAAAAGACAAGTCAGATATAAAACTTGCCTTTGTAAATAATTTCTTTCTTATATTTATATTTAGTAAGACCATACCTACAATCAACATATGTTATATTCACATGGAGATATATCGGATTAAATTCTCTCTATATATTTATGTGTACATCTGTGTGTATGGACTAAAGTAGTAGAAAGAGTAAATAAGTTAACTGAATACACATAAAGATATTATTTAGAAGGCTCATATAAAACCATAGATTAGATATTATTTCAAATGCTATCATGGGCAATTAATCACATATTTATATAAATAATAAAATCTATCAAAACATAGAAACCCGTTGTGCAGCACTAAATGTGTGGAGTTTACTCTTGGAATGAATTGTATTTGACATATAGCCTCTATAGTTGAACTGAATAATAGAACATTCTCTTATTGTTACATTAAAGATAATAAGTATGTTTAATTTAATAGTGCTTCTACAGTGCACAAAGTGCAAAAATCCCTGGGATTATATGCTTATAATTATTACTTTATCAACCTGTCCCTCTGAGTGAATATTTTAACTTAATTTTGACCAAATTAAATGTCAGAAATAATATATTTCACATGTGACCACCTACTAAAATTGTAATGCTGATTGATTGCTATGATCTCCTATTTAAAGCACGAACAAGAACTATTAAAGTCTCATTCCAGAAGGCAAATTTTTATTATTAACAGATGCAGTTGAGCTGGGGAGTCTCATGCCACCATGAAACATGAGTCTGACTTCAAGAGACATTTATCCATTATGTGTATATGGGGACTGAGAGGTGGGTCAGGCTGGATCCAGGCAGATTTTATGCCTCCTGTTGTCATCAGCTCTTTAAGTGATTCTGCTGCCCTGCTCCCCTGTGGCCTACTTACTGTTGTATTTCTTCCTGTGTAAACGCTCTTCCGTCTGAGCAGATGAACACTATCTCCTCCTGCCTCCTTTGCTCTAATAAAATCCCCATTTTTCACAAGCAGAAGGACATTCATTTTTCCCACCTCATTTTTCAAGTACCAAATGGTGGCATTTCAAATTTTAAGTAAACAAAAAATCCAATTTTTCATAGTGACAGCAACCACACTGATGTATTAACCTGAGACACTAGATGACTTATTCCTGATGGTATTAGGAGAAGCCCCTTGTACTTTTAAAATGTGCCTACATGGTTGGTTTGGGCACAGAGCTAGCATCCCTGCTTAATTAAGTCTTTAATAGGCTATATATTATTATCTAGTTTCTATATCTCACTAAAAAAACCCAGATACTGTCTTCTCAAATCTCTTCATTAGATACTCAAAGTGCATATAATGCCTTATATTCATTATCTAACAAATTTCTTGTAGACAGCCTACTTGACTATTGAAATCAGAAGCAGTCAAAATAATGACAAATTGGAAACTTCTATTGTTTTATGGCCAGAGTGACCGGCTATGCCAGCTTGTCGAAAACGCCTCCAAGATGGACAGAGCCTGTGTTTTGTTTGTTTCATTTTTTTTTCTTCTGGTCCAGAAATCTTGAGAGACGGAAATAAGTGTCAGAGTAATTGCCTTTTTACTTCTGTTCCCCTTTAAACACCATAGGTATGTTGTCTGTGAAGAAAGGCTCAAAGCCATCAACACAATGCTGCACCTGTAGTCCACATGGCTTGTATGCCTCGGCAGTGATGAATGAAAAGACCCATGGGAGGCAAGTGCTCACTTAGAAATGAGGTCTCTGTCTTTCAAGAATGATTTGCTGGGAACACAGAGCGTAAGAGGACCAGAAGGTGAAAACAATTGTTTGATTCCGTATCTGCAGTAGGGTATAGAAATACAGTTCAGTAAATTGATGTTGCATTAAGGAATAAAAACAGAGAGAGACTGGGGATGGGGCACTTCTTCCTGGAGTACTTTAACTCAACCGTAAGTCTGAATTTGAATTGTCCAGTTCTGTCCTTGTGTCTTCCATCTTTCTGAGCTTTGTAGCTTGTGACCTGTCTGTTTGATCTGCGTCTATTCTGTTGCCAGTCTCTGTTGCCCGGCTATCTCTAACAAAAGGCTTTGCTCTGTATGTATTGAACAACACAGAAAGCATAGTATGGGAAGAGATTGAGGAATTATTTTCTACAGAAAACTTTAGCAGAATTTTACAATGGAAGAACTTAATTTACTGACTCAGAATACATTTCAAACAACATAAAAGTTTTCAGCCTATATCCACATGTGACTTGCAGCATTAATGGTGAGTATTTGTTTTATTCAAGGTACTTTCAACTGGTTGGCTGCCTTTAAAAAATAATTATCACAGCATACACAGACATTTTTTTTCTGCACTGGGGCATGAAAGAGCACATCATTTACGATTAAACTATAAGTTTATGTAATACAGTTGATTAGGCAGGAAATCCAAGGCATATTAAGGTTGGTTGCATTATTTCCTTAAAAGAAGACTATATATGTTTTTCTTCGGGCTCACCTTATAGTTCATGATCCTAGAGAAGCTAAGTAATAAGGTGAACCTGAAAAAAAAAACATGTATAGACCCACAAGAAAATTAAAAACAGACAAGATCGCCTGACAAAATTGGGAGCATGGTGGTGGGGGGAGAAGGAAGGGTAGAAGGAGAAGAGGAGGGGAGAAGCAGAGGGTTGAGGAGAACATGAGGGAATGGGATAGTCTAGATGGAGGAAGGACAGAGATGAGAGCAAGGAAAGAGATATCTTGATTGAGGAGGTCATTATAGAATTAGCAGAAACCTGGCTCTAAAGAAATTCCCAGCAATCATGGATGACCCCACATAAGATCCTAAACAATAGAGGAGAGTGGCCCCATCTTGACTTGATCTGTAGTCGGACTGATGATTATTTTAAATATCATCATAGAACCTTTAAAATATTTAAATATTTAAGATATCATCTTAAAATAGAACCTTTGTCCAGCAACTGATGGAAACAGAGTCAGAGACCCACATCGGAACACTGAACTGAGCTCCCAAAGTTCAGCTGAAGAGTGGAAGGAATGAGAATATGAGCAAAGAGGTCAAGACCATGATAGGTTCACCCACTGAAACAGTCTACCTGAGCTAATAGGAGCTCACCAACTTCAGCAGGACTGGGAAGGAACAACCATAGGACCAAACTAGACCCTCTGAGTGTGGTTGACAGTTGCATGGCTGAGGCAGACTGAGGGGCCACTGGCAGTGGCACCAGGATTTATCCCTACTGCTTGCACTGGCCTTTTGGAAACCTCTTTTCTTTGGAGGGATACCTTGCTCAGCCTTGATTTAGTAGGGGTGGCCTTAGATTTTCCCCAAAGCGATGTGCCTTATCCTCTCTGTGGTGTCGAGAGGGGTGGGTAGGTAGGGTTGTGGAAGGAATGGGATAAGGGATGGAGTGTAAACTTGGATTGGAAGTTTTTTAAACCCTAATAAATGTAAAAAAAATAAGAAGAAGTTTAAACAGTTCAAAGAAACTGAGTATATAGTAGAATAACAGATCACACAGACAGTATTAAGTGACCTCAAGACCATGATTGGCTTGGTTTCAAAGACTGGCAAACATTCATTCTCTGAGTGTAGAGCTGCTTTTCTCAAAAGGTATAACATATTTATTGATTAAGAGGTTAAGATACAGACTGACTATTCAAACAGGGAACGAAAGGAAGAAGACTCAAGAATCCACATATTACTTTTATACTGATATGAAATTGACAGTGAAAAAAAGAGTGTATTTAATACGTAACAGTTATCGTGTTGTGATGTATTTAAACATGGAGAGCTCTTCACTCCGAGGATGACAGTGAAGATATTCAATACCCCTAAAAGTTTCTTCAAGCCCCTGTTCAATTATCCCCAGAGGTGGCCCCATCCTTCTTCACAGTCTCAAGTTGATCAAATTCTGCTATTAGACAATATGCTCAAGATGACATATAAATTTATTATATCAAAATAAATAATAAATGCTTAATTATACTTGTACACACATATAACATGAGGGAATTCCTAGCTTACTTGCTCCATATTCAGACTGTTATCTGTATTGTGTTAGGGTCTATGTAACATATGTATATATAATAATTTAGTTGCTCATTATCACATTAAAATTATGAAATAAATAGGTAGTATTAAAATTTGCCTGAAACATAAATGGCTAATACTAACATTTGTTGTATGTCATTCAAATTTGATAAATGTTTTTAAATGTTATTTGAATATTAGGAAAGAAATGATTGGAAGCTGTTATACTCCTACAAGTTTCTTTGTTGTCCATTATAACAAATATTTCTGCACCATAAGAATGTAACAAAATATAGTATTTGAAGGGGTTTCTTATGATCTTCCAATACTGTATAAGATACTAATTTTAGTAGATCTAAATGTTTGCAATAGGGGTTGCAGAGATGTCTCAGTTGTTAAACCTCTTACCAACCCAGCAGTGAAAAAAAATTCACTTCCCAGACGCATTTGTGACTGCTCAATATTAACTAATACTCCATTCCTAGGACATCTCAAACTCTCTTCTGGCCCTATCAGAAACCTGTACTTACTTCATAGACATGTATACACACTTGCAATACATAATTAAGAATAAAAATTATTTTAAAAATGTTATTTGCAATGCACCTGTGTTTTTGCTTTACAATCATATACTATATAGCTATAGCAGGCTTGAACCCAATACAATAAAATGTAGCATTGTTTCGTGGGTATAATCTATAGCTTTAGATTCATATGTGACTCATTTTCATGAATGTCTGAAGAATAAGTGAGAATGGTGTGTTTTCCCTGTGTGTGTTTGATAATTGTTTTCTGTTAAATCTGTGGAAAAGAACAACCAACACTCTACGCGTTGCCCCAGCTTGGTTGAAAGCTACTCTTTGGCAACTTTCCATATATGCCAAATATGTTTTGGAATTTTTCCAGAATCTCCATTTGAACAGAGGATGTAATTTTAATACCCCGTTAAAAATGTAATAATTTAGAGTAGTTTTATGATAGAAATCCTCAAAATTCAACTTTAATGGCTGCTAGTAAAGTAATATGGTATTTACCACCGTGTATTTGATATGTATATAGGAGGACATGGGTGCCAAGGTGCTTCTGTGAAGGCTAGAGAACATCTTTGTGGAGCAGATTCTCTCCTTGTACGTTTATTCAAATCGAAGGATCAAAGTCTGACCTTTAGGCTTCTATGGCAAGGCTTGACTTTCTGGATCATCTCAGTGAGCCAATGTGTAGTTTAAAAATAAGTTCTGAAAATATAGACATTATAACTTTTCTAATTTCATTCCTATTTTAATTAACTCTTCCTCCTTCCTTTCTTTTTATGTCATTCATTCTTTCTAGTATTGATTTTTCTAGGCCTTTTACTTTTACTTCTTATAGTAGAGAGAAATATTAATATTTCTGCGATTGTTGGAATAAGAATGATTCCCCCACAGTTGCATATATTTGAATGCTAGGTTCCCAGTTGGTGGTACTACTGAAAAGGTGTGACAGTATTAAGGGAGGTATGCCACTGTCGACGGACAATTTGCACTGTAAGTATTTACAAATAATAAAATAAATACAAATTTGTATTAGCCTATTCAGGCAATGAAACATATTAAATTCATTTTCTAATGTTAAATCGCCAACAGTGTGCTAAAATGAATTACACTAGACCACAAAAGTTTATTTTTATGCTACTAGATTTATGATATGACTTCATTTGTTTAACGAATTTATTTTTTTAAATTTGTAAAGGGAATTTTTGTTGGTTTTGGTTGTTTCTTTCTAGACTTTTGTTTTATTATTTTTTTTAACTCCTGAACTTCCTGCTAGGGTTCTGAAAGAACTGACATTTCTTCTTTTTAATTTGTATTATTGTTTTATTTTATTACTTTAAAAAATACCAATCCAAATTCCCACTTCTTCCCCTCCTCCCAGTTCCCTTCGACTACCTTCACACACCTTTCCCCCCAAGCTCCCTACAGTTTAAGAGAGGGCAAGACACCCTGCCCTGTGGGAAGTCCAAAGCCCTCCCCACTACATCCAGTTTGAGCAAGGTATACATCAAAAGGGAATAGAATCCCAAAAAGACAGTACTATTGGTTTTTGTTTTCAGAATTTACCTGCAGATTCATTGGAGCCATGGATGTTTTTGTGGATCATTTACAAATACAAGTTCAATTAATTCTTGATTAATATTTAATTTCTTCATATTACTTGTACTAGGATTAACACTACATTTACTTTCAATTTAAAATATTCCCTAAACCATTAGAATGGTATAATTATTGTTTAGTTATAATAGTTTATGTAGCATTATGGTAATCTATCTTTACTTGTTACTGTTATTCTTCTTATTCATATTACCTATTTTTCTATGACTAAATTTGGTATTCTACTACAACAAGTTTGTCTATTTCATATAAATAATCAGATTTGAAAGCATTACCTTATTATTCTTTTGATATTTACTTATAAAATAATTTTAATCTAACCCTTCAATTCCTTGTTTTGTTATAAATTCCTGATGAATTTGACTACAGTAAATATCGATTAATTATTTTTAGGTAAGAACAGAATGCCCTATAACAAATCCACTGTACATCTGTGATTTTTATTTTTATTATTTCACATTTTAACGTCATTTATCTATAAAATTTTTCCTGACCATATTCTCTCATTATTCCCAGCTATAATTTTCCTCATACAATCACATTTCTCTCTCTTTCCCCTCTTTCTCTCTCTAAATGTCATGTCTTGTTTTTACGATTATTTTCATTTATTTTCTATTTCTATTCATATCTCACCGAGTACAACTAGTGCTGTCCTTGTGTGTACTTAGGTGCCCTTCATTCACTAAGCAGATGTAGGATCGTTCACTGAGGAGCAGGAAACATGCCAGTAGTCACCCTTCTAAGGAAAAGTGTTTGCCTCTCACCTAGCAGTCATCAACTGCCAATAGCTCCTCATTTAGAGTGGGACCTTGAAGCCCTACACATTTGGTACTGTGAATTCTAAATCTCTTGACCTTGTGCAACCTTGTGTAGATAGTCAGAGCTGTTGAGAGTTCATATATGCTACAGCAAGACACCAGAGGATAGCCTTCCCAACATGTCACCTGTATTTTAGCCTTTCTATTCATTCTGCTTCCTCCTCCACGACACTCCCTGAGCCTTTCACGGAGTAGCAGATGACCCAGTTGTTCCATAAAAGACTGAACTCTCACAGTTGCTTATTCTCAGCACTTCGAACAACAGCATTATGTGTCTGTATAAACTACAACACATTACAATGTGAAGCTTTTCTAACCAACATTGCAAAAAATCAGAAATCTGTGGATATAAACATAAAAGTTTGTAAGCCAATTAAAATACATGTTTTTTTCTTCACTTAAGTATATTTTCCAGTTCATCAGTTTGCTTTTAACTTTCACAATTTCAATTTTCATTGTATTTTAACAGAATTTCTTTTTTGAAAAATTCCATGTTTTAATTATCTATTAACCAAGCAGTGGACACATATTTTTTCTTTTCTTTATTTATTTATTAAAAGTTTCCACCTCCCTTCCCTCCTTCTATTTCCCTCCCATCCTCCCACCTCCCCTCCCCCTTCCTTCTCCAGTTCTAAGAGAAGGCAGGGTACCCTGCCCTGTGGGAAGTCCAAGGACCTTGTGCAACCACTTTGGAAATCAGTGTGGCAGTTTCTCAGGAAACTGGGAGTCAACCAACCTCAGGATCCAGCAATTCCACTCTTTGGAATATACCCAAGAGATGTTCAATCACACTACAAAGCATTTTATCAACTATGTTCATAGCTGCACTATTTGTAATAGCAAGAACCTGGAAACAACCTAGGTGTCCCTCAATGGAAGAATGGATAAAGAAGGTGTGGCACATATACACATTAGAGTTCTACTCAGCCGTAGAAAAAAACAATGATATCTTTAGTTTTGCATGCAAATGGAAAGAAATAGAAAACACTTTACTGAGAGAGATAACCCAGACCCAAAAAGATAAATATGGTATGTACTCACTCATTAGTGGATTCTAGCCATAAACAAAGGACATTGAGCCTATAGTTCGTGATCCTAGAGAAGCTAAATAAGAAGGTGAGCTCAAAGAAAAACAGTTATTTACCCTCCTGAATATTGGAAGTAGACAAGATCACAGGGCAAAAGTTGGGAGCACAAGGTTGGGGGCGGGCTGGGGGGAAGGGGAGATGGGGAGAGAGAAGGGAGAAGGGGAGGACTGGGGAGAGCTTGGGGGAATGGGATGGTTGAGGTAAAGGAAAGGTGGACATGGAAGCAGGGAAGAAGATATCTTAATAAAGGGAGCGATTTTAGGTTTGGCAAGAGACTTGGCTCTAGAGGGTTCCCAGGTGTCTAAGGAGATGTCCCCAGCTAGATCCTTGGGCAGCAGAGAAGAAGGTGCCTGAACTGGCCTTCTCCCATAACCACACTGATGAATATCTTGCATATCACCATAGAACCTTCATCTGGCGATGTATGGAGATAGAGACAGAGACCCACATTGGAGCACTGGATTGAGCTCCCAAGGTCCTGATGAAGAGCAGAAGGAGGAAGAACATGAGCAAGGAAGTCAGGACCGCGAGGGGTACGTCCACCCACTGAGACAGTGGGACTGATCTAATGGGAGCTCACCAAGGCCAGCTGGACTGGTACTGAACGAGCATGAGATCAAACCGGACTCTCTGAATGTAGCTGACAATGAGGGCTGACTGAGAAGACAATGATAATGGCACTGGGTTTTGATTCTACTGCACAGACTGGTTTTTTGGAAGCCTATTCTGCTTAAATACCTATTTTTTAAAAATAAGACTATGAACAGAAATACTCTACAGTGTGAATAATGCTTCTATTTTCATTATTTTAAGAATAATTGTTTGCCTATGTGTATGTGTATATATGCATGTGTATCCAAACATGTATACTTATGTGCATTATTAGTATATAAGCAATAATTGGACTCAAATCTGAGTTACAAGCTCATCATTATGAGAGACAGACCAATTTCTAAAATGATATTTAGTAACTTAAATTATGTGTAAGTTCTGTTGTAGTCACCTCAATAAATGTATATATTAAATAGTACCTCAATAAGAGTACATATTGCATTTTCATTATCTTAAAGTCAGTGCATCATATTTTCATTTTATCTTTGACCTGTGTGAGTTTTATATAAGCTGTATTTTGTTTCTGATTATTTATTTGTTTGTTTTTGTTTTTTCTTCGAGAAAGGGTATCTCTGTAGCTTTGAAGCCTGTCCTGGAACTAGCTCTTGTAGACCAGGCTGGCTTCAAACTCACAGAGATTTTCCCGCTTTATCTGATTTTTAAAGACCATTTTGTCTGCTAATTTTTTGTAGAATTGAATTTCTTTCAAGTTTCATGAATTTTATTGGCCAGAATGTGTGTGTGTTTGTACATGCTCCAGGGTTACTTGACTGAAAGTGTACTCAGTTCCCAAGTAGGTGATTTTGTAGAAGTAAATCATTTCTTAGTTTAATTCTTTTATACCCTTGCTGATTTCTTTTATTTGTTTCATTAATTGATTTTCAATTATACAGATATCATTATAGATTTCCATACTACTCCTATAGTTTAATCAACTTTTCTTTGATGTACTTTCAGATTTAATTGTTATATTTAAAATATTTTAGCTGAAAAGTAATTTTCAATTTTTATGGTAATGTTTTAATGTTCTCTTGTTTACAATACACCAATGTATTCGTCCATGCATTTCCCATGATGGCTACTTGTATTTTTTGATCCTTTTAGCTCGTGGCTTTATATTTAAGGTGATTTGAGTAGGCAGCACTAGTCCATACTTGATTTTTAAATTTCATACAGTATAGTATACTCTGTCATCTTTCATGATGCATCCTTTCTGGAAAAAGTATGAGAGTTTCTCATAAAAAAACCTATGTGACTTCCATATAGTCTAGTAACTTTTTTTGATATTCGTTATGAAAGCACCACATTTCTGCAACAACACAACACTTCACACATTTTTCATGATTTTATTAATCATTGCTGCAATAAATCTACCCAAACAAAAAGCTGTTAACTAAATATTCTTCTAAACCTTTGCCTCATTTTATGCATTTTGTAATTTGGGTGTTTGTAATAAATATAATTAATTGCTTTATAGATGACTAAATAAAACCATTTGTTTGATTATTTTACTTAGTAGAATTTGCGTATTTGTATTCATGATTAACATCTGTTTCAACATTCAGGTGATCTTATATGATTTTGTGTATAGTAGACACATTTTAAGAGAAGATACTAAAATTTATACTTCTTTTCAAGAATTATTCTTGTTTATTTTACTGATCCATGAAGCAAACTCATAGTATTATTTCTCTTTAAGACGCTGGATATGTTTGTGTGTTTGTGTGTGCACATGTGTGTGTTTCAGTTTGAGAATATTTATTCATCTGAAGAGTTTTTAGTATCATACCAGTGGACCATGGAGTACAATGTGTCAAGTTTATGAATATTTTTAAATATACATTTTATTGTTTTCTTTATTTTGAATAATAACGCTTATATCCCAGGCACTGCTAATTATTTATTTTAATATGTAAATGGAACTTAAGATTACAGTAGGAAGTAAAAATAATAAAGGGAAATTATAAACCTATAACCTAATTTAATAAGATCATAACAAGTATTTTTATTTTAATTTATTTATTTTTGTTTTGTCTTTGTTTTCCAAAATAATGTTTTTATTATTTGGAAATTTATGATGAATCTTGATCACTCTTCCTTCCCATTTCTTCCAAGTCCACCCTCCCACCATTGTGCCCTACCCCACAACCCTTCCCAAATACATCAAGTACAATTTATATTCTGAATATATTCATTGGAACATTGTCAAACTCCCAGTGGAAAGGCCCTCAGAAATAACTGAGTTTTTTTTTCCCATCCCTCCACCAGAAGCCAATAATTATGAAGAGTTATACTTAAGCTTCTTTATCCAAATTTTTAAGGACTCTCCTCAACGACTTCCTGTCTGGACTGTTTGCTTTTCCTTGGATTGGAAATGATAATTGGAGAATCCTTTACTGTCTCTCACAATTATGAGCCTGGAATCATTGATATTACTGCAACATACGCTTCCTTGCCCACCACAGCCAGTAGCAGCATGGATCTTGGACATCCACATGATTTCCCACAGCTGTACAAACCATAGACATCAACATGGTCCCTGGAACTGGGAATATTTTGACAGAAAAATAAATTTTAGAAAATAATGTTCTCAACAGCATGGATTCTATTCTCTCAATGGTCTTGGATTCACCTGCCTTTCCACCTGACATCATGTTTCTGATGGGAACTTCCTTTATACATTCATGATATAGAAAATTGCTTTAAATGCATACTGTCAGGAGCGTCTAACACTATTTCAAAGAACATTAGGTGAAAATGAGGAAGGATTACACCTTGGGTGACTGTAAATCCATGGTCGGCAACAGAAAATGGATGTATACTTAAATTGTGGGTTGAGGACCAAATCCTTTCTTATTTTTCCTTCCTTTTCAAGTAATTTTCTTCCATTCTTAGATTTACATCCATTGGTAAACTATAATACTGAGAGGTCCTGTGTAATACTCAACCTAGATTGTAACACAGAACCACCTTACACATTATGATGCACTCCCAGAAAATTATTGCTATAATTTTTATAAAATTGCCTTTTCAGATCTTATAAATGTTCCTGTACTCTGTACATGTAGTTTCATCAAGAGCCTGCATACAGTGATGGCTGCTAGTTGGGACCTCTCAATGGCTTTCCTCATACCACTAATCTGTGACAATATTTTTTTTTATTTCCAAAATCTTCCACTAATGGCAAAATAAAAAGGAAGTTGAGATTGCTTATTTGATCTGGAAATTTTTCTTAAGTTCTAACCAAATTGGTTACTTTTATAAATCTTTGTGTATTTTCATTGTTGCTAAATATCTGACACAATAGACGTGCCACAGGTTACTAGTTCTTCATCATTAAGGATATCTGAATCATTGTTGATATTATGATATTATAGGATATTTAGTCAATCATAAATGGATGTAACAGTCATATGCTATGTGGGAGCAGAAATTTTGATCTTTCATCAAGAATGTCAAAGCACAACTGCTAGGTCGTACAAGAAACACAAAGCTTTTTAACCAGAAGCTTCCACACCCTTAGCAGAATGACTAGACCATTATCATTGGCCAGAAATGTGAAATTGATTCTCTTACTCTGATCCTAACCAGAATTGGTTCTAATATAAATTTTCCTGAAAATGTGACATTCACTGTCTGTTTGTGAAATATGTTTTAATTTTTTACCCATCATCTATTTACATTTTGCCTAGGGTATTTTCCACTTTTCTTTTTGCCCTGTTGTGATTTAAAGATTATTTCTGTAATCAGAATATAAATCTTATATTAAATGTTTATTATTAAATGTCTGTTCTTTTTCCTATATAACTCTATTTACATGTGTTTTTTAGTTTACATATATAAAATATATTTACTATATACATACAATATATAATATTGTTTTAAAATATTGATGATCTAAAATTGATTGACAGTGGTTAAGGTATAAGATAATATGAGCAATGTTCAACTAGACTTGAGTCTTAAAATGTCCCTCACATTTTCACTAAACGTCTTAATGCATAATTTCTAATCTTTAATTCTTAATCTTATCCTCAATTCTTTGCTTATTTTTATAAAATATTGGAAAGTATTTTAATTTTATCTGTTGTTCAAACACTTCTATTTCACCCTTTTTGCATTTGGAAAATGGAAATATATATTTATATGTCATATGTATTTTTACGACACCACTGAGTTCCTTTATTTATTAAATTACTTTTCCTCTGAAACTGACACTTATTCATCGTGCCAATATTAAAGGTCTTTTTCTCATGTATAATTGTAACAGGAGGAGCAGGCTGCTTGTCCTCCCAGCTGCCCGGCTATCTTATACCCAAAATAATCACCCAGAAACTGTATTCATTTAAATACTGGCTGGCCCATTTGCTCTAACTTTTTATTGACTAATTCTTACATCTTAATTTAATCCATTTTTATTAATCTGTGTATTGCCATGTAACTGTGGCTTACCAGCAAGATTCTAACTAGCGTCCATCTCAGGCAGGAGATCCATGGTGTCTGCCACTCTGTCCATCTTCCCAGCATTCAATTCTGTCTACTCTGCCTACCTAAGTTCTGTCATATCAACTAGGCCAAGGCAGTTTCTTTATTTATTCTCCAATGAAAGTAACACATAAACAGAAGGAACTTCCACACCATCTTATCTGACATTAATTGTAGTCAAAATATGCTTTAACATAAGCTCTGTATTTTTAACTCATAGGCATTAAATGGTATTAATTTAATATTTTACTTATCTCTACACAGATGTTTCTAAATATATAATGTAATTGTTGTAACTTTATGCCTTCATGTCTAACTGTAGCTTCTGTACTAATTCTATACTAATTCTGGCTCCATTACAATTGATTAATGTTTCTCATCATAGGAATTCATATTTTTTTCTTCATCTGCCTATTAATATGTTATAACTGTGAACATGCTCAATTTTACTTTATCCTACTTCAAATTTCTTTATAATTCTATAAAAATCATTGAGACTTTTTAAGAAAAATAACTTTTAATAGGTGTCTCTTTGGATTTCTTTTGACTGGCTTTTAAGATCTAATGGAATCAGCATATCACTTACTTTCTTTCCCGTGACCAAATGCTTCATGTGAACATACACTGAATAATGTCTGTTTCTTTGGTACTGTCGAAATGTTAATATGTGACAGAGTAGAAGAAGTCACAACTGCCAATAGTGCAGCTATTCAGTCATTAGGCATATGCATTTGTCTCTTGCAGCTTCTATGGTAACAGTCTAATGACCGTAATGATACTTTCTATAAAACAAAAACAGAAACCTAGCAACAAAACAAATAAAGAAACAGAAAAACCCAGCTAACATGCTTTGAGACCTATTTGGAAAAATATCAGTGGGATAGTAGATAGGAGGAGGTCTGTAGCTAGACTCCAACTATTTCCATGTCTCTGAAGCATCAGTTAATTTCTGTATCTGTTGAATTTTGTTATAGATCCATCTAGCAAATCTTCCAGAAAGATGAAGAATTTAGATTTTTTTTCTAGCTTTTAAGATAACATTTTGTTTTTACTTTTAATTGTTATTGATGCAGAAAGAAACTTCCACTCCT
This sequence comes from Myodes glareolus, assembly GCF_982192425.1. Lineage (NCBI taxonomy): Eukaryota > Metazoa > Chordata > Mammalia > Rodentia > Cricetidae > Myodes > Myodes glareolus. The sequence continues at coordinate 42,468,685 of NC_142026.1, read as the reverse complement.
GAGTGAGAGACTGGGATAGTGAACATTTTGTGTCAATTTGGTTGGGTGAGTGATACTCAGACATGGTCTTTTAAACATTAACTCTGTGTGTTTCTGTTAGCAGAGTTTAGGATGCTGTCTACATCTGGCATATCTAGGTATCTTCCAACCATCTTTGGAGTTGGATATAAAAAAAAGTTGAAGAATTGCCCCCCCCCCTTTAATTCCTTTGTCTTGAACCGGGGCACAGATTTTTGCTTGCAATGAAATTTGTATGAACGATGCCTCTGTTCACAAGACATCTCCAACTGTGCTATATCTTCACTTTGATACCTTCTCCCAAATTGTTTCTATATCTGCACCTATATCATCTATCTCCATCTATCTCTACCACTCATTGTTAATTCTTTCTAAATCAGAAACAAAGACATTTTTTGCTTTCAGAAACATGGGAATAAGAAGCAAGACATGAGATTTCTCCCCCCTCCCCCATACACACTAAACACAGAGAGACAAAGAATACTGTCACGGAAGTGAGAAGAAACAAGACAAACATACAAACAGTATGAATCAGTTATGTTCTTCAGACAGGCATCAAACTTTTCTCAGAAGCAGAAGGTACCAATACCTGAAAATATTCATTGTTATACAACAATTTAAAAACATGTCATTGTCTGTTGCTCAAAATATGATCAGAAATGCAAGGAACCCTGGGAGAAAATTAGAAATAAAGTAAATGAAATAAACACAAGAGAAAGAGCAACGAAACTAAACTGTTCCGAAGGTTTAGCTCAGAGACCCTACAAAGATCACAAAATGAAATAAAACAAACACGGAAAGCTAAGAAGTAGTGTGATTGTCAGGATACATTAATAAGGGATTTGCCAGTATAACTGCAAAACTTTAAGAATTTGAGTAAAAACAGGCAGTATAAAATTATTTATCAGATAAAAGCTCACAATCTACCATCAGCAAGGAATTGGACATCTATAATAAAATTATGATTTTGAAAATGACTTAGAAATAAAACAGCTTAATATTAATTAAAATAACAGATGATACCCAACCTAACACACTGCATTTTGATGGCATAAAACATTGTCAAGTACGGATGTGAAATATGCTATTTCATGTTACATGATACCAACATCAGGTTTCATAGTACAGAAATTAGGTCACATGGTACAGAAATCAGGTCACATGGTACAGAAATCTAAGGTTTAAAGATATTTCATGTAAGTACAGCTGTTATAATAAATTACCACAAATTTTGTGGCCTATTAAATAGGAATTAGAACACTACAATCCCAAAGAGCAGATGTCAAGGCACTTGCAAAGGCACCATTCCCATACAAGGTGAAATTTACAGGTTTAAGGTTTAGGGCCTAACATTTTTGAGAACTGTTATCTAATCTACTTTATTGTAGTTATGGTAATCAGTGCCAAATAAACGGAACCAAACTCTGTGTACAATACTTCACCAAACACACACACACACACACACACACACACACACACACACACACACGCCACTCTGAGTTCCTCCGTGTTACATGACACTGGAATTTGTGCTGTGACATTTTCCATGTTATTCCAAATTACATGCATTAATCCTTAGGCTGCATTCCTTTACACTAATACAATATAACTCTGTGATTATTACTAAGATATTTCTCCAGAGAAATGGAAGTACAGAAATGACAGGAAGAGACATTGCTTTTTATCTTCAAGGAAAACCAAGCTCTTAAACATGAAGATACACACCAATTGTAACAAACTTACCACTGTGAGGCAGGAAGTGGGTGAGTTCGATGGGTGGTTCATGTGTGGGGACAGAGCTGTGTGCAATCTCTGCCCTCTTCTCACGTGTGCCATAAGCTAAGAGCTTTAAAAATGTAGCACAGCACTTGAACCTGAAGAGAGAATAAGTGGTCAACAATCTGCAGTCGTGTGAGTAAGACTTGATAAAGGATTGTTGTATTAATGAAGAAAGGTCAGTAGAAGAAGACATTTTAGAAGCTGCAATTAATATGTATTTTAAAGAAAGAACTTATGACAGAATGAATGTATTCCTAGAATACAATAACTAGAAAGCAATTAGGAATCTCATGAATATTAAATACAACACATTTATATTCTATAAAAGTCTTATGTTAGAAAATAGTCTGCCACGCAATTTTCGTGACCTAGACAATGACTACACAACAAACACTCCAGTAAAGTTTGGCTTGTCTGTAGTTTGTTTTCAGAGCAGAGGTTAGGAAAATAGACACGACCAAAGAAATATTCAAAGAGGACATGCCCCCATAAAGGATGGGGGAATGCCTGAGGGAATATACAAAGTGCTTCAGAAAGAATAGAATTTTATTTTCTTTTATACCCTGTTTGTCTTATTGTTGAAGACAAAGAAAGCAAGAGTTTAAAATTGAGATCAACTGAAGTCAGAAGAGGGGTCTTTAATTAGGTCTAAAAGTTTCTGAAGGACTATTTTATTTTTTAAAGTATATTTTGTTCATTGACCTTTACCCAACACTCTTGGAAAAATTTAACTGCTAATATCTATCCATGGTGTAAAGGCTGAAGTAGCCTCTATCCCATTGGGTAGGTCACATTCTCTATCCCATTAGGTAAACCTTATTTATTCTCTGAAAAACAAGACAAACACATAGTCACTTGAACAGAATGATGATGAAGCCCCTGTGAGACACTGAGGCAGGAGATGCTTCTTAGGTACAAAGCCTTGCTTTGATTAAAAGAGGCAATTTACAGGTCTGTGGAGAGGATGCCACCCAGGCTCAGAAATGAACTCCAATTTCAGTATTTTACCACAAAGTCCCCAGCAAACCTGGGTGTTATGCCAAAACCTCCAGCTTGTTCCTGCATGGTCTGAGAAGCCCTTTCTCTCTCTCTCTCTCTCTCTCTCTCTCTCTCTCTCTCTCTCTCTCTCTCTCTCTCTCCAAAACCTGCCCTCTCACAGAATCTCCAACAAGAAGGGTACAAAAAAGACCAGTTCTGTATTCCTGGCAGCTGTGGCAGCTCCTTCCCTGAAGTTGCCAACAGTCCAAGTCCCCACCTAAAGTGTTCAGTTTTTGACCATACTTGAGTAAAAAGTACAAACCCAGTTTGAGGAGGAGAGGTCTTCACTCCTCATCTGCACACTATATTACCTCCCTGCTTTAGTTTGTGCATGTGACTTTTCCAGCCTTGGTCTCTGGGACAAAAAAAAAAAAAAAAAAAAAAAAAAAAAAAAAGAAAATTCACCTGAGTTTGTTTTACTCAAATAAGCCTATTCTTTTACTTTTTCAATTCAACTTGATCTGGCGTATTGCATTGGTGGAAGAACCTATTATCGGGCTACAGAAAACTTATTCCTGGGTTTTTGCAAAGCTCTTTCAAAGCCCTTAGTTTCCTGGGAGGCGCCGGATTATTCTGAAATTGTTTATGAGAATAGCTGTATATTTACTGACTAGAAATTGATAAATATTTACAAAATTCAGCAGTTTCCTTTTGAATGAAGAGTGTTACATTTCTTCTAGTTAAAGGGGTGGGAAAGCAGGAAATAGTTAACGATACTATTAATTCCACCAGTAAAGAATAAGACCAGTACCACAATTTAAGTCAAATTTGGAGCAAGCTTTAATTAAACACCATATTCATCTCTGGTTTCCCAGAAAATATCCACAAGTCATATTTTGCAAAGGGCTTAAAATTGCAAAACCCATAGTTCACTGTATTTCCCATGGGGTCCAATCAGGGGCAAGCTTACACCCTGAGCTACTTCCTGCCTGCATGCGTCCCGCCTCCATCCAACCAGGGACAAGTGTACATCCTGACATAATTCCTGCCAAGTACCTCCTGGCCCCATAAGATCAAGCACACAGGGTGCAGATGTGTCAGGCAAACTTATTCAGGGGAATGAAAACACGGGTGCTTGTTATCTCCCATAAACAATAGCCTCCAGCATTTCAGGAACTATCTGTCCTTGAGCAAAGGGCTTGCAGATCAGAAGCATCTTTGTTTCATGAATCTCTTAGGCATAGTAATTAAAACTTGAAATGTAACTTTGGCTCTCACACACTACAAAAATCGCAGGATAATTATGAGAATTCCAGATTCAGGGAGTGTTCAAATGTAGAGATAAAAGATAAAATTTTAAATTCTGTGGGAAGGAATATTTTTAAAGTCACCAAGCAATTAACAAGTTTGTTCAATTAATACATGGTGTTAATTAGCAATATCAACTATTTTTAGTGAGTTATTCTGATGAGTGGATATAATCAGATGTCAGCTCATTTATTTATGACAAATCTGCACCAGTCTTGATGACTTAAGAGTCATTGGGCCAAAGATTGTGCATTGCTGAACTTCCAAAAACTTCATAAGATTAAAAGTTACAAACACTGCTATGTCTCTTTTAAACCCCTAAAACTGAGCTTAATGATCAATGATTTGCTGTTAGAAGAAAATGATTGTTGAAGAGATAGGGACTCTGCCAAACACCAGAAAACTCCCAGTTTTATATGCTGGAGCCCAGCCCCAGCAGAGTTCAGGTCCAAAGAAGGGGTGTGGATTCAGCTAAGGAAGGAGACTGACACAATCTGAGGGGGAATCAGGACACTGGCCTGTGCATTGACTAAAGGTTTCACCTTTTATAGTCTGTAATTGCACAAAAGATTAAATGGAGGGAGAGGGTGTGTGAGCTGGGGTGGGGCCGGTGACCTGGGATTAAGAAAGCCAGCATTGACCTTGATAAGTAAATAGGCATCACAGTCCTACATTAATAAAAGGACAACAAGTTTTTCTTTCCAGAGATAAGGAGAATGACTCCCTTTGTAGTAAGCAGGAACTTTCTTCAAGCCTCTGGGGAAATAGGGGCTTTTGTTTAAATGCCTGACCTTGGGAAAATGACTTTCTGAGGGGGAAGCAGACACTCCCATTATAGAACTTTCTAGCTTTGGTGTGGCTTAGTTTATTCAGGTAGCTAAAGTGAGCAAAGTCAAGCCTAGACAAATATTACCATGAACCTAAGACCTTCAGAATTTATAATTCTTGATGATCAAATATACCTTGTTTATCAAGTATATGTTACTTGTATAAATTTTCTATCAGTTTGGTGCTAAATTGTATGGGAGTAAGAAGAATTATCTCAGTATAAGGTTCGATGGTGTTGAGGATCTTTCCTCATCCTCCACTGAAGTCTACACAGAGTTTCACAAAGGAAAAGGCATTAAGGGAACTGCCATAACACATAATGAGAAGCATTAAAAATAAACGGAAAAGAGTGCTGAAGAATTGCAACCCACAAAGTTGAAATGCTGGAACTTTGTCAAGCAGAAATGGGTGCCAAGTGGAACATACCACTTATATTTGAATAAGGACTTCATGTAACTTATGATGAACCTTTAGTTTGACACTAAAAATGAAGTATCATCCTAATAAACACTTTGTTCCTGAATTGAATCCAACTGGGGATTCAAAAATACTTATCAATATATATAATAACTTAAAATTAATACTATAGATACAAATTTTCTTCCTAAGACTTAATAGTTGATTATGTTGTTATTTGCTGCCTAGATTCTGAAAATGTACTTTTTCTTGCAATTTCATATTTTTTATTATTCTATATAAAGGAGGAATGAATCTCCTCCTTTATATAGAAAGAACAGCAACATGAATCTCCCATTTTCTAATTAATAAAACACAGAGTGTCTAGGGATGGTAAGAGTTATCATTGACTAAAGACATTTGAAAGCAAACTTGAGGGTGTGAGTTAGGTTCCTAATTTCCATGTGGTAGAATTTGGGAAAGGAATTCTTTAAGTGTCCTCTGATATCCCATAGTTCACCATGGCAGGAAAACTACTCATCCTTAAATAAATAAATATTTTTTAATTAAAATATTTTAAAATATGCTCTGAATACAAATTATTCTTGTTTTCTAAGTGAGTTCCAGTGCTTCAAAGGCTAACTTCCAAAAGTCAGTCTCAGCTGTACGCAGTAGCTCATGCAAATAATCTGAGTACACTTAGACAGGAGGATTTCCATGAGTTGAAGGCTGTTCTGGGCTACAGGAAACCAAGCAAGATCCAGTTTCAAAACACCACCATCTGATATAGAGGCCCTAGGAATCAGATAAGTATGTATAGAAAAGAAGTACATAGCAAGACTGTAGAGACACATTTTACTAAATATTTATTCATATATGTATATATATATGACTGACATATAGGGAAATTTATAATTTGAATAGCCATATATGATGGTATTTGTATACAGTCCCAGATACTTAGAGGCTTAGAGATGTTAATATGACTAACAAGACTCTGAACCAAATAAATAAATAGATAGATAGATAGATAGATAGATAGATAGATAGATAGATAAATGATTTCAATGACTTATATCTGGTTTTCAAGCATACAAGTAAGACCTTTTGCCTTTACCTTTCAGCAAGCTTATATGTGAAAATATAAATTGCACAGAAAATTTTTGAGATTTAATTACTTTTCATGCTTTACACAAAATAATGCTTTTATGCTCAACTCTTTGAGGTAAAAGTAATCCAAAACTGAACAAAATCTGTCAGCCACAAACACCCCTCAGTCTAGAGAGAATAGTTGTCTGAAGCAGGAAATTGAGACGGTGGTCCATCTGTGAAGAAGGGCCCAGGATTCCTGAAGGGACATTCAGGAATGTTTATATGGAGTTTTGTCATCACAGAAATAAAACAATAATAAATTAACGAGCTCTCGAAGACATTGATGGAGACATTGGGTAGGTGGGATTACAAAATGTAGCCACTTTAAACTTCCGGGCTAATGTAAATTAGGGGTCTGTTATGAGCCCCTAAGCTATCCCTTCCAGAGGTTTCACCTCATACTCATCAGAATCACTATCCTACTAAATCCCCTGTTAATTAAAACAACAAAAGACAGATTAACAAAAAAATCAGTTCATTGACATGTCTGACATGTATAGGTGGGAAAAAATGACATGTCGCAAAGGAAAGGTGAAACATGGTTTAATACAACACATTTTTTAAAAAGATATACATTTGTAGAGCCAAGTGAAAAATTTTAAACTTCTGAGAATTGGTGTCAAGGATATTTCATATATATATGAAGAATTAATAGAGTAAGTACAGTTTCTCTCCTATTTCTGAGTTTATCATCCATTCTGCTTTTGGTCACATTGTAACATGGTTACAGGAAAGGAGACGCTTTATAAGACACTGGTGCCCCTCCCTTTGGCTTTCAGACAATTGAAAATGTAAACCACAAGAAATTTGCAATCTTCCAGGAAATCTCATGCAAGGAGAAGAAAAAGACTAAAACGTGGGTCAGCAAGAGGCAGAACTTGTCTTTGAAAGAGATTTTCTACTTCTCAGATGTTCTTTCTAAGCAACTGGACCTGAGATAATGATATATCAATAACAGTCAGGGCTACAACTTTACCTGGACTACTTAAACATGCATAACTCTTACCCTCTGCTTAAATATACAAACTCCATACCACATCCAAGAAGGTGGGTTTGAGAAAGGAGAAGTGTCTCCTTGATCTCTATTATATCTTTTCCCAGTGTGGTCTCAAATGTGACTAAATCTCTTTTTTTTTTCTCAGTGTTTTGCTCTTACCTTCACTTTTCATTGGATTTTAAAAGGCTGGTAGGCCAGCCTGGCTTATTAGGACTATTAGAACATAAGTTCTAATTCTGATAGCTGGGTAACTTCTTTGAAAGAGAAATTATGATAGTCTCCATGTCTCGGAGGTTTCTCCTCTAGTCTGATGAGCTCCATGCAAATACATCATCTGTGCAGTCACAAACATTTTCAGGTGAGAATTATCCTTCTGTCTAGGCCTCATATCTGGGTCACATGAATTAAAAGTCGGAGAGATGGAAAAGAGTGGGTATGACTAAAATTTAAGAATATCTCTAGCAGAGCTTGAAGAAGCATAGGGGCAGAGATGAGCATTGCTTGCAGAGATAAGCACCTCTCAACTTTGCCTAATATTACCCCTGCCCATGCAATGGCTAGTTTGTTTAACTAATATTGGCATCCATATCCATCTCAATAGTGTCGGCTTTACATGCTGGAAACACGAGGTGCAATTAATGTTGTAATCAATTCTAGCTTCCTAAAGAAAAAAAAAAAAAAAAAACAAAAAAAAAACCTTTTCTTCATATCCTTTTCGTCTACTAGTACTTGGTAGCAAGTTTGGTTTTCTATTTTTGTATATATGTAAAAATATACCTATGGCTGCTGTAAACTAATAGCAGACTTGAGTCACTTTTTGTTGCTACGATCAAATGACATGACCAGGGAATTCATAGAGCAGAGTTTGTTTGGACTTACGGTTAAGAGGGGATTCCATCCTGGCAGGGGAAACATGGCAACCCAACAAACCAAACAAATCATACCTTCTTCCACAAATAAGAAGCAAAAAGAGTAAATAGTAGGGAGTGGCTTTGAATTCTCAAAACCAATCCTTAGTGATGAAATTCCTCTAACAAGGTTGCCCTGCCACCTCCAAGAGAACCAATAGCTAGGACTAAGTGATAAAATACTTAAGACAGTGAGGGATATTTCTCAGTTAAACCATCACAGGAAGATTATGCTTTCTATTATTACTTTTATTTGAACTGACAAGTTTATCTTTATAGAGTATTATTCAATTTGATTTTGCCTGCAGGGTGAGGTACGTAGCAGCCTGGCTTCCTATTCACTTTGTATTTCAGGTTCTCCTAAAGTTGCTATCTTACCAGTGGTAACATTACAAATAGAAGCTGTCATTCCAGGCTGTGACCCATTTCCGAGGTCTTGAAATTCAATGGTACCTATATTTGTAGAAAACCGGGCTAAATTGTGATTATGGAATTCCATAAAAATATTAACAGCTATTAGCATAAAATGGAGTTCTTAGGAATATATTATGAAAAGAAGAGGTTGGAAAGTTTAATTCTCATGAGCTTCATGGTAAACCAACTCTATTTGCTGATTACTTTGTACCTTGGACAAAAGCCATGTGTGTGGAACACATTTTACGATATCATTCATAACTCAGAACTCTTTACTGAACCGCAACACTCTTTTTTTAAAATCGTAAATGAGATTTGTGACCCAATAATTATTCTTTTAATAATCCCCAGTGATGTATCATGGGGTCCAAATTATCAGTGGTTCTCTACACCCCTTTAGGCTCGAATGACCCTTTCTCAGGGGTCACATATCAGACATACTGCATATTAGATATTTGCAATATGATTCATAACAGCAGCAAAATTACAGTTATGAAGTCACAATGGAATAATTTATGGCTGAAGGTCACCACAGCATGAGAAATAGTGTTAACGGGTTGCTGCATTAAGAAGGTTGACAACTACTGGTCTAAATAAGTATAGACATAGTTCCCACTTTTAGAAAATACATAAAGTTGCAATTAACTGAAACAAACAAGGAAAAGCAAATTATTCTAATAGATGAGATTTAGCTTTCACAAAGTACATATAATAAATCTAATAATTTTCTAATACATATTTCTAGACAAATTTTATAAGTAAGAATGTACAAATTCTCATTTCTTATTATAAGTCAAAATAAACCCTTTTCTCCCTAAATTGCTTTTGGTCCAGGTCTTTTCACACAGCAATCGCAACCCTAACAATATTTTTGTCAAGTCCATATGTATATCCATACCCACAGCATAGACTATTTTAAAATTATTATCATTTGTAGATTTAAGCACATTAAAATCTTTCCAGGCAGTGAAAAGATATGCATGCAATACCAGCTACTCAAAGTTAATTCTGAAGACTACCACAAGATCCCTATCATAGAAAGGTGATTAAGATAGTATTATTATTTCCGTCAAGTTAGTGGCATTATTCCTGGACAAAGAACTCAGAGATGATGGTGGACACAGGCTGCCTTGTTTTAATGATTATATTGAACAACTTAATTTAATGGAAAGATAAGCTTAAATATGATTTGGATAAACCATGCATTTATGAGTGTCATAATTAAACACAAAGATATCTTTTAGGATTTTCTTTTTATAAACTATCTGGTCATCTTCAAAGTTACTTGCAAACAATTCATTTCACCGAACTCAAACAGAAACGTTTATTTTCATCCCCATATTATTAACCTTCCACGGGCTCTGTCTCCCACAGCTCTCTCAGCATTCCTAGAGTAAATGTAGATCAAAGATAAAAGTGACTGAAGGTTATTCAATCACAAATATGCATAGAACTACAGCAGGGAGGGGTCAGGACCTCCAGGTTGGTCTGTGTATCGGGGCTCATGAGCGAGGACAGTGCTGAATACTTTTGACAGTTTTCCCCTAGTGTGTTCTGTCCTATCCCAGACCTCAGACACCCTTTCTTGGCTAGAGTGACTGCTTCCAGAAAGTAATTTTGGATTGAATTAGAGCTTTCTGAAAGAGACAAAACATACTTTACAGTAGGCAAATTGAATTTCTCTGGTTCAGTGCCTTGCTGTGCCACAGTACCTCTCAAGGAGATTTTCACATTATTGAGAGCTGGTAGATTTCCTTGTAAAATAGCCGCAGGCAGCGCAGACACATTCTGTGCCCGATTCTTTGTCTGCCATTTCTCCAGGAAGTATTGGTATCTCTCTTTAACATACACACAAAGCTATTTAAATGAAGAATACAAAGAGACGATGCCAATTATTGTCACCTTTGGCTGTGGATTCATAGAACACATCAGGGCAAGGGCTCACCTTTCACACACAGTATTGTAGAAATTCAAGGTATGTCTGATGGAGTGTAAAGAAAGACTATTTACTTGTCTCCCACCCAACTTTTAGTGGTGATCTACTAAACTTCTTTTGATTAGCAATCCCGTGGGATACCAGGTACATTTGCAAAGAGATGATCTCTACTTCAGTTCCCTTTGTGGAACACGATAAGAGGCAAGATTTTAGTGATACATAAATATATCGCATTCTAAATATTTTTACTCAAATAGCCAGACAAGTGTGCTTTGAGTACACCACAGACAACTCTGGCGAATAGCTTGCTGGCAGAATGGAGGGAACTGTCAGCGGTTATCACAATCAACAATGCATATTCCAGTCTCCCAGTTTATTCAATAATGCATTTCTATTTAAAAAGGTTCAAGAGAAGTGGGAAAAGGTAGTTTTGTTTAATTTACTAACAAAACCAGTGCGTTAAACATCTATTCATCTTGGTATTATGCTATTTTCTTTTTCTTTATGTTATATTGATTTTCCTTTCTTTAATACTGCATCTTGCTGGTAATTCCACTGTCATGCTAGACCAGAAGAAGCATGCTCACGTCTTTCTACTTCTTTTACCTGTGAACAAAAGTTCCTTCCCTGCAGTAGTTTATACCTTTTTTTTTTTTTAAATAAAACATCTCAGGTAAAAATTCATTCTAGGAGAGAAATAGTCAGGGTCATTAGGTACTAAAGAACATTCATTTTGACATACGGCAGACGATGGCATTTAACAGGAAATATGGAGTTCTCTGTGTGAGTCTTCGCTCCAAAGCTTCCTCAGGCTTGGCGCCTCAGGAACAGCTGTGATCTCAAGCTCAGCCTGAAGAGAACAGAGCCATAAATGTAAGTTCCCACTACCATGAGTGGAGGAGCTTCTGCCAGAAGCAGCTTTCTCACCATGAAGACCCCACAACCACTGCCAAATTAGAAGCTGCCTAGTGAGAAGTCAGTGGGCATGAAATCTCTAGTGATTTTGTTCTTGTTCACTGAGCAACCAGGAAGCATATGTGACATGCCCATGAAAGATGCCATGTGGCTGTGCCATAGGCCCGTGGGGGTGGCCTAGTGGCCTCTCTGTTCAAATCAGTCTTTGGGGCTTTGGCTTATTATTTGAAGTCAAATCTAGGGTATTTGGAATATATGGAATAAGAAAATGGTTATGTTGTATTTCTGTTTTATTTTCTTTGTTTCAATAGCTTAGTTTAATTAGGTTTTGTGGAGCAAGACAACAATTGAACTATTCTGTTTTTATTTCCCTCTCATTTCTTATATATATAAATACGGGTTTAACACAAAACTTTAGATACAACAAATCAAGTATATCTAGCATTGTAAAAATATCTCTATACATAGAAACTTCAAATAAAATTAGAATGGGAATGATTTTCTCCACGTTCAGTTAAGAGACAATAGAAGCTTCAAGGGTGTGTCTTAAGTTCTAACGAACGTTGTTTTCCAGGCATGCTGACCAAAGTGGCACAGAGATTTTAACAGTGACAGTTTACATGACTGATTATGCATATTGCAATGGGTGAGCTTGCATTTCAGGTAATACTGCTCAAAAGAAAAGCCTGAGAGTTGTTTTGCTTTGTTCAGCAGCCTGGAGGTCTTCGGCCCAGGCCAAGTGAACAATACAAGTTTCAGTTTTACTGCTTTGAATATTCATCAGTTATTTGGAACACTCCTGCTGAGAATTATCATCATAACAACAACAGCACTATAATAGGGCAGTGCAAAGACACCCCTGAGAATCAATTACAGCAAAGGTCTAAGAGAAGCCAGTTTGCTTTCCTTTCTTTTCCCTGGTTACAGGGACAGCTGATGAGATAATGAGACCCAAAACATTTGCTAGGATTTTAAGAGAAAATAAAGTAAAGTTCAGTTGGACTATAATATTGCTAAAGAGATATTGCAAAATTGGAGACCTTGGTCTTGGTGTCTCTGAGACCGAGACATGGTCAGTGCAGTCTTGTGCCTTATTAAAGTGAAATACAATTCAGTGAGCTTGCTCCCATCAAAAGAATTAGTAAGTAAAATCATGGGTAATGTCCTAGTGAAACTTTATTGGAAGTGGTCTGAATAGTGTCGACAGATATTAAATAATTATTCTCCTTTTGTCTTTCTTTTATCTTTCTTTTTGGTTTGCAGATTTTTATTTTTTTTTAATTGACTTTATTGAGTTATCCATTTTTCTGTTCCCCTCCCTGCCTTTCCCCTCCCCTTCAACCCTCTTCCATGGTCCCCATGCTCCCAATTTGCTCAGAATATCAGTATGGCAATTTCTCAGAAAATTAGGAAACAACCTTCCTCAAGACCCAGAAATACCTCTTTTGGGTATATATCCAAAGAATTCTCAATTGTCCCACAAGGACATGTGCTCAACTATGTTCATAGCAACATTGTTTGCCATAGCCATAGTCTGGAAACAACCTAAATGTCCCTCAACTGAAGAATGGATAAGGAAAACAGGGTACATTTACACACTGGAGTACTACACAGAAGAAAGAATAATGGCATCTTAAAATTTGCAGGCAAATGGATGGAGCTAGAAAACATCATAATGAGTGAGGTAACCTAGACACAGAAAGACAATTATCATATGGACTAACCCCTAAGTGGTTTTTAAACATAAAGCAAAGAAAACCAGCCTACAAATTACAATCCCAGAGAATTTAGACAATGAGGACCCTAAGAGAGACATATATGGATCTAATCTACATGGGAAGTAAAAAAAAGATACTAAATACTTTTAGAGTGATTTATAGACCTAGAAGACACTAATCTCAGAAAAAGAATCTAAATCTATAGGTGCAGATCTTGCTTTCATATTCATTTGTTCTTTCTTGTTTTTAAAGAAAACAAGCTATCTTTTTCATTTTACATACCAACCCCAGTTCCCATTCCCTTCCCTCTGCCCATTCCTTCTACCTTCTCCCACAATCCATCCATCATCCACTTATCAGAGACCAGTAAAGCACATTGCTTCAAGAAAGGTCCAAGACCCTCCCTACTGTATCTAGGTTGAGCAAGGTATCCATCCAGAGAGAATGGGTTCCAAAAAGCCAGGACAAGCAGTAGGGATAAATTCTGGTGCCACTGCCAGTGTTCCCTCAGTCTGTCCCAACCATAAAACTGTCACCCACATTCAGAGGCTCTAGTTAGGTCCTATGCTGGTTCCTTGCCTGTCTGGCTAGAGTTGGTGAGCTCCCATTAGCTCAGGTAAACTATTTTAGTGGGTATCCCCATCATGGTCTTGACCTCTTTGTCCATACTCTCATTCCTCTGGCTCTTCAACTGGACTTTGGGAGTTCAACCCAGTGCTCTAGGGCAGGTTTCTGTTTCCATCAGTTGCCGGATGAAGGTTCTATAGTGACTTTTAAGAAAGCCACCAATTCGATTACAGGGCAAGACCAGTTTCGGCACCCTCTCTACTGTTGCTTAGGGTCTTACCAAGGGTCATCCTTGTGGATTCCTGGGCATTTCTCTAGTGTCGGGTTTCTTGCTAGCCCCATAATCGCTCCCTCAATAAAAATATATTTTTCCTCACTCTACTTCTCTGTCCTTCCTACATCTGGATTATTCCATTCCCTCATGTTTCCCTCATCCCTCTCCTTTTCTCCTCATCCTCCCCTTCCGCCTTCCTTTCTTCCCTTACCCCTAAGCTCCCAATTTTGTCAGGAGATCTTGCCTCTTTCCTCTTCCCATGGGGAACAATATATGTTTTTCTTAGGGTTCACCTTGTTAATTATCTTCTCTAGGGTCATGGAATAGGTTAATTATCCTTTGCTTTACAGATAATATTCACTTATGAGTGAGTACATACTATGTTTATCTTTCTGTGTCTTTGGTACCTCACTCAGGATGGTTTTTCTAGTTCCATCCATTTGCATGCAAATTTCAATATGTCATTTTTCTTTCACTGACTAGTACTCCATTGTGTAAATGGCCAACATTTTCTTTATTGGTTATGCAGTTGAGGGGCATCTAGGTTGTTTCCAGGTTCTGGCTATTACAAATAATGCTGCTATGAACATTACTGAACAAATGTTCTTGTAGCGTGATTGAGCATCCTTTGGGTATATGCCCAAGAGTGCTATTGCTGGGTCCTGAGGTAGGTTGATTCCAAGTTTTCTGAGAAACTGCCATACTTATTTCCTTGTTCTCATATTCTTTAAAGATTAAATATTCAATAGATATTTAAGAAAATGAAACACCAAAGAAAACAATAATTATATCTTAGTTTCTTTTTCTTCCCAGGAGCAGAAGGTGTTTTTGTCCAACTTGTCAGAAACTGTCATACCTCTTACTCACTAAGCAGATATGAATAATTTTTGCTTCTAATGTAAGTGTTTGATTTCTCTTGACTTAGTTATTTTTCATTATCCAAGAATATATATATATATATATATATATACCTTTGTTTTCTTTTCAGATGTTGTGAGCACACTCAGCTTTTTAAATTTAATTACCCCTTTCTTTTAAACCATCCTCTAGTCCCCCCTATTTAAACTTATTGGCACAATTTATAGGTATGTTGCATTATCAATTTGTACAGTTCTCAAGATACTGAAAAGATTTTGCTGATGTTATAGATATGATCACCTCTTCCCAATTCCACTACATTTTTAGCTCTGGGAGAAGAATAAATACCATACTCTTTAAATGGTTTTATGAATCAGATCTGTTTTAAATTTACTAGATACTCAATGTATTAATTAACAAGTTAATAATGCATTGAAAATTTATTAAATAAATTTATTCACTTTGTACTTC
Source organism: Myodes glareolus (assembly GCF_982192425.1). Classification (NCBI taxonomy): domain Eukaryota; kingdom Metazoa; phylum Chordata; class Mammalia; order Rodentia; family Cricetidae; genus Myodes; species Myodes glareolus. Next base: position 42,453,168 of record NC_142026.1, on the reverse strand, counting down.
TTAAGTATTTCTTCAGAGAATTCAGTGAATATAAAGAAACATTTATTTGTAGCTAAACAACTGTGGAAAATGATTAAATTACCAAAATATTCTTATAAAATATACCTATTTTTTCCATATAAGTATACAGCTATAATAAATAACACAATGCAATTTTCTCTGACAAATAGAATTGACACACCATTATTACTTTATTAATTGAAACACAAAGATTCTTTGCCATACTTTCAAGAAATTACAGAAAAATTACATAGATTAAAAATAATCACTGATTCAAAAATTTGAGAAGTCAAATTTGAGACTAAGTGATAAAAGAATTATGTATCAATCTTTGAAAAATGACTGACAGGTTCAGTAGACAAAGGGTGAAACAAGAGAATATGCTTTTAGGCTTAAGTTAAGGTGGAATTCCCTGTGACAGTATGAGAGAAAAAAGAACTACAGTTAGATCTTCTGTTGTTTGTTGGATTTGTAGAAATTTAGTGACATCCTTATAAAAATTGCATGTCATTTACTATACATTATTGAATTTAACATTTGGTTTGTGCATGAACATACATCAGGAGGGCCAGGATGCTAGGTCCTTAAGAACTGAATATACAGAAAGATTAATCATGAGAGACTAATCCTCATTTTACCCTTCTGTCATCACTGAAGAATCTGCTTGCTGCTGTAGGACTCACTGGAGTAACGTAGAAACATTCAAAAGCTTCAGATTATTCTGATGACTATGAAGCAGTTCCCTACAACAAACCTGGCCTTCAAACAGTGCAGGATTTATCAAATAATCTGAGTGTCGGTATCATGTACAATGGGGCCATCTGTGTGACAACTTAGTGGACAAGAGTCAATCTCTTCCATAAAGGACATAAGTTGAGTATTTTGACTCTTCATTATATGAAATATATATAATTTTGTTTTAAGTTTACTTACACACATAAGGGTGTATATGTGTGTGTGTGTGTGTGTGTGTTACATGTGCACATACCAAAATTTGCATTTGTATTAATATTTATCCACTGCATTTCTGTATGTTTTGTACTTACTGTACTGGCATATCTTCCTAAATTCGAGTAAGGAAGAAATCAGATATACGGTGGGTACGGGCACATGCATGCATGGTTTTTGTTCTTTGCCCCATGACTTCAATACAATTACAAGGCATGTAATTCTTTTTTTTTTCCTAATGTAGTTTGGACAAAAACAGATTCTCGATGTAATTGTATATTTGTGTTTTCTTCTTCCTAACTCTTGTGGGTTTGTATTTTTCTCTCTTATTTGACTATGCCACAAACTTTTCAAGACTATTTTCAACACATCAGCTATGCATTTTCTGAGATATAGCCCAGAGTTCATTGGTAGGGCTTTCTGGCACAGTCCTAGAAATATGTCAGAAGAAATTATTGTTCATCCTTTACAGAGATGACCTCAGGAATGTTCTTGGACCAGTCGACTTAACCCAAGAATCTGAAGCTGATGGGTTAGAACATTGTTTGCTCATGAATGGACTCGCCCTTCAAGTTCTGTTTTGTGATGTCTACACTCTGGTTGATAAACTGCGCTTCATAAATATAAGTTGCCCTTCATCACATAACAAGACAATATGAGGTTGAGCACTTCCCCAAACTTGTTTCAAAAAGGGAGCCTCAGGGGAGGATATCAGGTCACAAAAAGAGTACTTGAAAGCTGCAACCTTAGGGATTGTATGAGTTTAGTGAATATAAATTCAAGGTTGGTTATCATTTATAAATTCAGACTCTCATTGTCTCTAATAAAACAATCATTAAATTTGCATTAATTATTTCTTCATTTTCATCACATTAGCATTCTTTTCTAGATTTAATCTAAGGGATACCTTTATCTTTCTGGTATTGCTTGTTCACAGAAGTATACTATTATAAATTTTACTCCGTGTAATTACAATTTTCCTAGTTGTATAATTCTTTAATATTATTGTCATTTGTTATAAACTATTCAACTATCATTTGCTTTCTTCCTTGACCCAGGTAGCTGAATGGGATGTCATCAAATATTTCCTTGTATTTTATTAATATTTTACCTTCTCATTATTCTTAAAAATTTCTGAGTCCAGGTGCTTTTCACTAGGAAGGTATTTATTTAGTTAATATTATAGTTAATCTTGAATTTCAGTGTTTTCTTTTTTTATCTCAGTGTTTCTTAAGACCTGGACTCAAAACTGACACATCTTTCTGGGTGTGTTTCTTAGAACATTTGCATAAAAAATTACCTGAAGAGAGAAGCTCATCCTCCTTGTTGAGTAACATCTTTCAATACAGCATGACATGAAGAGGTCCATGGGTATAATAGATCCAGTGTCACTAAGATGTCCCTAAAGAGCCTCCTTCCATGGCATGTGGGTGCATTTATCCTGTGGTGGCTGCTATAGCTGCTGCTGTTCTTTTCTGACATTCATACACCAACAGAAATGAAAGACCACTGACTTTCAGGAAACCCCCGGTTCTTCAGTGCTAGATTGGTAGTAGTGGCGCATTAAATTATTCATTACATCAACTCTGTTTCCTTAGGGAACCCTGACTACCTCATAAGAACTTGGCATCAGCACCAGCTTGCACCTGCTTTTCACAGAAAGGGAAAAAGAAGCACATGACTGGGACTAATCACATCAAAAAACTGCAATTCGGAGAAATAAGAGGGATTAATGGACTCATTTTAAAATAAGAAATCACCTTGAGCAAACCCTTAGGGATTTTATTAACATGTTAATGCTTCTGAGGGCACACATCTATGATCTAATAGCCTCGTATCTTACTGCTTCTCAATATCATAATGCTACCAGACTTCTACTATAAGATCACAAGGAAAGTAACCACACCTACCCATTACATGCAATAACTGTGCAATATATTCACATTGTGAACAAATAATGTTTATTTACATGATTTTGCTTCATATGTTGAAGTTTCTTAAATTCATGATCAGTTATCCTAGCATTTGACAGACATTTTAAAATAAGATAACTTTCTCTTTTCCATGTATGGAGTAGAACTTATAGAAGTCCACTGTCTTAGTTAGGGTTTCTATTGTTATGAAAAACACCATGAGCAATAGAAACTTGGGAGGAAAGGGTTTATTTGGTTTACACTTCCATATCACTCTTCACCATCAAAAGAAACCAGGACAGGAATACTGGGCAGGAACCTCGAGGCAGGAGATGAGGCAGAGGCCATGAAAAGGAGGTGTTTACTGGCTTGTTCATCATAACTTTGTTCAGTCTGCTTACTTATAGAACTCAAGATCACTAGCCTAAGGGGTAACACTATCCACAATGGACTGAGCCCTCCCACCTTGATCACAAATTAAGAACATCCAAGATGTCTCTTACGGGGGCATTTTTTTTTTCATTGATGCTTCCTCAAATCTGATTTCTTTAGTTTGTGTCAAGTTGACATAAAACTAGCCAGCTCATCCACAGGTTGGAATTATGAACTCTGGTATGTAGATTCTTATCTTTAACTCACATCCTTCAAACATTCAGAAGCAAGTACTACTATGGTTATGCATAATAGAGAGAAGAGCCTTATTTGCACTTCACAGTCCTTTCTTTAAGATTCAGAATTTAACAATATGCAGAGCAGCCACAGTGGAGAGAAGTGGGGAAAAAAAATGTCTCAGTGAAGTTAGTTATAATGCTGTGTGAAAGAAACTTAAACCATGCACACCAACACAGTAGGTGTATGTTGTGTGAGTTCCAGGAAAAGAAAGAAACTAGAGGTCCTCTGAAAGCTTAAGGTTATAAAAGAAAGGGAAATCAGAAAATTATCTGGATTTTAATATGGACCCAACTTCCTTGTGTTTGGAGTACTGTGATAGAAAAAAGGCCAAAAATCCAGGGGAAAAATATGGACAGACATGTCAAGGATAGCCAGGGTATCTTCCATAATAATCTAAATATGTTCCCTTTATAAAGCCAAAAATACAGCACCAATTTCCATACCCACTTGCTGATCCTGTGCCACACAACCGGACTGCTCAAAGAATGCTGTTTTTTGAGCTTGCTATCCCAGAGACATAGAAGAGAACATCTGTATCTTTTATGATAACATATTTTATAGAATAACAACAAATGTTCAGGGTATACTGTTTTGATTAGCAGAGAATCCCACTTACTGTAATAATCTGGTGATGGCCGATGTAAATACAGTCTCTTTTAGTCTAAACTTGTTTGCTCATAACTCTGATACCACATAAAAACTGTATGCATAATTCTGCTTATGTGTGGCTTAAAGAATGAATATAAATTTAGGAGCAAATAGAAGGATGTAGGTGATGTTACCTACACCTACATCACATCAAGTGCGTTGATGTGATGGTCATACTTGATTTTCAACCTTACAGTATCTGGAGTGAACTACAGTCCAGAAATGAAGGGCACACTTGGAACCTGATCTTGAGACAGGAAGACAATATGCTTTTGATCTGGATCTTGAGGCTGAAAGACCCAGACTGTTGTTTCATATCTTGAGACAGGATGACAAAGACTAATCCAGACCTTGAGGTGAGAAGGCACACCTCTAATCTGGGACACATCTTCTGATGGAAGCCAATAAAAGGACAAGTGAAGAAGGCAGGGTTCATTCTTCCCCTGCTTGTCCTGGCCTTCTCAGCACAACCATCCCTTCATTGGTATCAGAATCTACTTCTTCGGAATTATAGCATATAGAGAAGACAGCTGAGACACCCAGCCTTTTGGGATTTAGCAACTACTAGATCCTTGGATTTTTCATTCAGAGCTAACCATTGTTGGACTGCAGTCTGTAAGTCATTCCAATAAATTCTCATACACACGCATGCACGCGTGCGTGCACACACACATACAAACACACAATCCAATCCTAGAGAAGAGATGGAGTAAACTGCAGAAATGAACGGGCACGACAGGTTTGCACAGGAAAATGAAATGGATCAGGTGGAGAAAGAAAGTGGATAGACAGACAGTTGTCCAGTTGACTGCATCCATACTAGATATTAAGCCAAACTCAATCTCATGGACAGTTGGAAATAATCTGCTTATGGGTTATGGATAAATACATCAGGTGTCAGATAATGTATTTGTGGGGCTGCCCTAAGTACCCACAACTTTTTAGATTTCAGAAGGAGAAATTATGTCCTTTTCTAGGCATGGACGGTTCAATAAGTACTTGGACCAGGTTTCCTGAAAAGATTTCTTAACATCCATGTGTTCCTACCATCTCAATTCCAATAAATGTATGGGTTACACTCTTTCTACTCCCATAAATAAGTCCTTTATCAACTTGTGCAGCATTGGCGGTACCAGATTTCTGTTTGTGGTTCTACTGAGGCCTACCATCACCTCTATTCTCAAATAGAGAATAGTATCAAAAAATGATTGTAAAATGGAGTTTATCAAGACAAGACACAGCATGAAAAAAAAATAAAGCCTTCCCAAATACAGAGTGATGTAGAGCAGGGCATAGCCTAATAACCATAGCAATTCACTGTACAAATAGAGTCTTATATTTGCCTCATATTTATTTATTTAACCAGTACTCATGTAGTTGTCTGAAATTCTTTATCAGCTAAACAACCTTCAAGTGAAAATCATTGTAAATGAGATATATAGCCTTCTGATCCCTATAAACCTCTGAATTTCAAAAAAAAGACTTCATTATTAATAACCACCTGTAATGGTAAATTCTGACTTGACATCAATATGCATAATGCTACCATTCTGAAATAATAATGAAATCATATTCTTGCCATCCTGCATTTTGCTATGTGTGAATCAGGAAAGAGATAGTTTGAGGCTTAGAAGTGAAATGATAGTGTAGCTTTGTTGGAATTTGACTGTAATGGGGTATTAGCTCCTAGATTGCTGCTTTCCTCATATTACAGGAGCTCAGGCAATAGATGCATATACTACAAAAATCCCTAGAGCCATGTGTATTCTTCTGTTATGATAATGTTACCATTAGTTTTGATTGCTTTTGACTATAGTTTCTGCTTATAAGAATTGCCCCAAGCAAGAAGTTTAGTTTTGTTCACATTTCTCTCCTTAATTTAAGAGAGTGTTTTTATTTCACTTTTATTTGAAATGAGTTCCTGTGCTGTTATTATGGCATTTTATGTGGCTTGTCATTGTAGTAATCAATTTTATATTTTCTTCACGCCAGTTCAACATTCTGCTCATGACAAACACTTTGTCATATTTACTAGGGTTCTTGTCATACATAGGAAAACACTTCCTCTATTTGTTTCTGAAATTTTCTTTTTCCCTTGTTAGTAATTTTGCTATCTCTGTATCAATGTTCTGGCTGGCTGCAATTACAAGTTTTCCCAACTGGGAGCTTGTAGCATTTTCTCAGTCCCTTCATCACACTGATCTGTTTTGATATGAGTTTCTGTTGTCTCACCTCTGTGTTCTGCATTTTTGCCACGCTTTGTCGAAAAACAACTGTCTAAATTTGAGAGGATAGACATTTCTTTATTGTGCATTTAATCAAGTACAAACTTTTAGGCTAAAATCTTATAGCTGTTGCCTAATGATTCTAACAAAATGTTATGTGCAAAAATGTCAAAGGCAAAAATCACTTAAACTTAAGTACTGAATGATAAACTAATGGTTCCAAATGATATAAACTAATATTAAAATATATTATTGTTTTTTTCTTTTTTGCAGACAATTCAGAATGTGAGGAATATAGAAGTACATATTTAAGTGGGCCTGCTTCTCCACTAGGACCAGTTTTCACAATCTTCACCAGTTGGTTCTATTTTCTTATGACTTACTGACAAAAAAAAAAATCTGTTGTTCAATGTAAGAGCTGTGGAAATAGTGTTCCTAAATTTTGAGTCAATTTTAACTAGAAGCTATTTAAGCAACAATTTTGAGCAAGTATACTTATAACAAGAATTATAAAATTGCACTGAAAGCAGAGTAGTCCCTCTTCCCACACGGCCAAAGCCAAAACCAAGGCCTTGAAAGCCAAGAAGGCAGAACTGAAAGGCATCCACAGCCAAAAAAAAGATGTGCACATCTTCCACTTTCCAGTACTCCAACACCACGAGGCTCTAAAAAAGCACAAATACCTTCTAAGTGATCCCAAGAGAAACAAGTGTGATCACTATGCCATCATTAAGGTTTTTCTGAACACTGTGTCAGCCGTGAAGAAGATAGAAAACAACAACATACTTGTATTCTTTGTGAATGTCAAGGTCAACAAGCACCAGAACAAAAATTGTGAAGAAAATCTAAGAAATTGATATGACCAAATATCCTATAAAGACCTGAAAAACAAAAGAAAGAGTATATTTGGCTACCTCCTTATTAGGATGAAGTGGACATTGCCATTAAAACTGGGATCATGTAAGAAGAGTCCAGCTGGTTAATTCTAAATACACATTTCTTATCACCATAAAAGTATAAAACATCATTTCTCTTAACCATTTTTGTTTATGTGTATGAGTATTTTGCCTTCACTTGTGTACATGTTTGTGCCTGACTCCAAGGAAATCTAGAAAAGGTGTTGCATCGACTAGAACTGAACCTCTACTAGAACCAGATGGTTTCTAACTATCTTGTGGATCCTGGGAATTGAAATCAAGTCTTTCAGAGGAAGAGCACGTATTTTTAAGCTCATGTCACACTTAAGTTACTGGTAAGGGAGCCTTACACTTCTACACAACAAGGCAATTTAAATTAAAGACACCCAAGTTTTTAAATCGGTAAAGCTTTAGGTCACAGCATCTGGAAGGTTGGTCAAGACCACTGTTTTAGATCATAACTGAGAACACATTTAGACTTCTTCTCAGTCATAAAGAGGATAATGTATAATATCAAACTACAAGACTCTAAGATTATAAATTTTTTTTGAGGATGGATATTTATTTAGTGGATTATGGAAGGGAGAAGAGCAGAGAGAAGAGCAGAAACAGAGAAAGGGAGGGAGGAAGGAATTATGTACATTAGATTGTTCTGTGAGGTATTGCATTAATAAAGTTAATTGATGTGGAGACCAAGTCTAATGTGTCTGAATTATTATGGGCAAAGTGGTCTGAACTATTCAAGAAGCAGGAAGAATGCTTTGCACAGAAAAAAATTTCATGTTTTTATGATGCTGTGTATTATGTTTTGGACAATTCTTGAGGGTGTTCATCTTAAGGTAGGTTGCTTTGTTCAGAAAATTATTTTGAGAATCCTTTTACATTCATTAGACTGTGTTAGCATTCTAATTGATATAGAATTGGAAGGAGGAAATGAGATTTATACCCCACCCCCAAGAAATGGGATTTTAAATAGAAAAAAAAAACAGGAGTGAGAGAAATGGTTCAGTAGTTAAAATTACTTACTGCTATTGCATAGGATCCCATTCAATTTCCAGAACATTGTCATCAAACTCTCAGCTGCTTGTCACTACAGAGGGCTCCAATGCATATGCCCTCAATGGGCACTAGTACGTAAGTGTATACACAGTACATCATATCATTTGCATACAGATAAAACAAACTTTCTTGTAACATGAAGGGGCTTGCTTGTTGGGGTTTATGTCCTGCCCAGTTCCCCACAGCCGCAAGCCCCCCAAAAAAATCACACAGAGATCTTCATTAGATTATAAAACTGATTGGCCCATTAGCTCAGGCTACTTACTAGTTCTTGTAGCTTATATTAACCAATTATTCTTATCTATGTTAGCCACATGGCTCAGTACCTTTCTCAGTGGGGCAGCTCACATCTTGCTTCTTTGGTGATTTGGGAAGAACTGCCGAGGGAGCTTCATGCTTCCAAGAATACTCCTGTTCTCATCACCCCACCTCTACTTCCTGTCTGGTTGCCCCACCTATACTTCCTGCTTGGCCAATCAGTGCTTATTTAAAACATGATTGACAGAATACAGACAATTCTCCTGCACCACTTTCTAATGCTTTGATAACATTTCTGTATTTCCAAAACCAAAAACCCAAACAAAATTAACTCTAATATTCCTATGTACAGTGAAACAACTTACCAAACCTATGTTGATACAAAGCCATTGCACTGGTAAATCTCTATAACATATTTACTGAGATCTAAGCCTCGTTGCCCAGTAACAATCCCAGCCTTCTGTGTTGTTCTATTAGGAACAGGAGTTGCATAAAACAGCAAGTTGGAGTTGAGACTCACATGAACATCTTACAGCTGAATAGCAGAACAGCAAAAAAAGAAGTTACAAAAGCATAGCACCATCTCTTCCCACTTCATTGTGGAATCCCCTTGTAAGATTTCTCAATATTATCAGATAAGTGTAAAGATTATGTGAGATTTAGTTCCCTGAAAGAAAATCTACAGTACACACAGCTGTGGATTTAACTTTAAATTAGCATTGATTGTATGCTTATTGGTTATTCTAAGTATTGGAACTAGAAAATTACAAATTCACAGGTAGCAATTTTGCTTTGCTTCAGAGAGAAGATTCTTGATTTAGACACCCAGCAGGCTATCAATAGGTAAATATAATAGTGTAGAAAATACAAATGTACTTTATTTTGGAGGTTATTGAAATTTCAAGGATAATATAAAAAGATTAAATTATGGGTTTTTGAAACATGTAGATACTAAACTAATAGCTGCCTGGCCAAAACACAGTGTTGGGATTAACACACTTTGCAGTTTTCCTGATATAATAGCCCCACTCATATTTATTGTCACAGTAAAATGCTCCCAATCTCCAAATTATTCAGGATGGATTGTAACTTCTCAGTTACATTTTATAATTTCATGATACTCCAGTAACTGCATGGAGGTTGTGAGGCTGAGCTGCTAATCTTTTGGCAAAAGGTGCACTTTCTCAACATTCTATAAATATTAGACAACATCCAATGTAACTTATTTAGATTTAATTCAGAAACTCATGACCATAGAAAGTTAAGACAAATGTAGATTATATTTTTATTTCATAACAAAGAGGATAATAAATTAGTTGCATATGTCTTTAAGAAAATATCCATCCCCTTTCCTCCTTCTTCTCTTTGAAACTAAGGTTTAGAAGATCTGTCTACTGAAAATGATATGTAAAGTGTGAGAGGAAACAGTCATCCTCAGTGTAATTTCCAAATAAGTGGTAGTAAAATATTAAAGTACAGAACTAATTTAGCATGATGTGGGTCCTGCTTTCACTGGCAGTAACAAAAGAAAAACAACAAAATTGAATATTATAGCAAGAATGTAAGCACCACAGTGAATGCATAGAAAGGAATTAAGTTGTACTGTGTCAAAATAATTTATTTTGAATTTAATTATAAAAGCTGAAACTTATTCAAATGCTTATGACTAATTAAAGATTACCCAAAAGAAATGTGTGTCAGATACTATATTCATTTTCATGAGCAGATGACATAATTTATGTAATTAGTGGTTGCATTGTTTAAGAAATGTAATGTCACGAGGAAATAGTGGTACAAGAAATTGAGTTCAGGTTCTCTCAAAGAAACAAACAAAGCACAACAACTCAAAGACTAAAACTAAAAGGCAAAGCACACAGACAAAAGCAGATGCTGAAGAAGTTTGGAGAGAGGAGAAGAATATGATTAAAACATATCATCAGAAAATTTTTTAATAAAATAATAAATTTTTAAAGAAGAAACAAAAGAAAAAGAATTTGAGTTCAGCCTGAGTTTTGAGATTATACTTTAATCCCCACTCTAATAAAAAGAACACATCTGTAATATAATTTATCGACTCAGTAACACAGAGACATACTGATATGTCTGGTAATTACATATTTTAAATGTCTCGTAATTACATATTTTAAATGTACAAATATGATATTGGTAATTACATATTTTAAAATATCAGTTAAAAAACTCCATAAGCCATACATATTTCAGTACCTAATTATTTGTCATTTATGGTAGCATCTGAGAGTAGCATATATTAAAATCGTGTTTATTCTCTAAAACAACAAAGTAAACCCACATTCCAGCTCATGTTTCATTGAATCTTCCAGATGCCTCAGAAGTTAGAACAAGCAATGTATCCATAAGAACAATGAATAAGCACTATTCGTATTTTCAGTAAGTTTTAAGTGTTCTATATGCATTGTATTATACATATTCACTGAAATCTTAAGACATATGTAGCATAATTATCCAAATTTCTTCGGTTAATTAACTTCTGATTGCCAATTCTTCTGGGAGAATTCTGGGTTGTCTCTTACTACAGCAGCTAACACAAATGGACATTCTGCTTTCAAAACTGTATACATCCAGAAGAGACACATGAATGGACCAATGCTGATATACTTTTAGAGTGCATTAGTTTTCATGTACTAAAGCAAAGCAATGCCCAAAGTGGTCGAGAGGTGCAGCATTCGCTCCTAAACTTAAACTTAAACTCTGCTGAATGTTGTATTTCTTTTCAGAGTTCTACAATCAAGACTCTAAATACTCTACCTTTGCAAGTGTCCAATACATAATAATAGGAGTTGAATTTTCTCACTCTTACTTTGAGTTTTTTTAATGTGTATATTTACTCATTCATTGATTGGTTTAGATGGAGTCCCATTTTATAGCATGGTGGCTTTGATTTCTCTATGCAGCCAAGGTTATTCCTGACCTGCTGGTCTCTATTTCTCAACTCAGAGATTACAGACATTTGTCACCTCTCCCAGCAGAACATTTCTTTGCATAATGTTCTAACATTAATCTGATGCATGAGGTTAACGTACCTCTGTTCTTTCTCAGTTATTTCTTAGCTTTCAAATTAAAGATCCTAATTTCCTCTCAACATTAATGGCCCCACATAACTAACTGAACAATAGGTAATCTTTGGTTGTGTAATCTTGCAACTGCAATAATATTATACTTATCTGTTAGTTTATGTAATATAAAAGAAATAATGAGGATATCAAATTATTGGCACCAACTGTACAAAAGTGAATCAAAATATTTCATTTTTGATTTTAGAAAGATCAACATGTACCACCTCTAGTCATGTTTTTTGGATAGTATTTAACTAATCATCATAGCATCCTTATATTCTAATATAAAGAGTATTAATGTTACACTCCATTGAAGGACATGGCTAATTGAGTGGCAGATGGCTTGTACAAGCCATAGAGTTGTGAGTGCTCAAGATGAAGCTCAAGTTTTATGATGTCTAGACAAGGTCCCACTGGCTGGCTTCCTTTGCTGCCTTCCTTCAGCTTTGACCAATGTACCTCACTTCACTGCTTTACCTTCTCACTGTCACTCTGAATTAGAGAAATATAAACATTGCATCCACGTCTTTTCGAACAGATGTATATTTATTTCCATTCAAAGCATTGGTATGGAAGGTCATTAAAAATTTTTATAATTGTATAATGTTGGACATTTTTAGATGCTTATTTTACATATGGAAAAAAATAAAGTATAAAAAGGAAGTTCTGGAGACACTCATTCAGTGGGAAGTTCGAGTAGAAAATCTAGTTCTCTGGAATTTTATATGAACACCACCTTTTTCCAAGGTATGGGATGCTGGGTGAGGCAGAGTCCTCAAGGAGACTTTAGCTGCTGCCCAGTTATCATTATATAGAAGTCAATTACCGGAGTTGTTTTCATTTCATTTAGTTGGAGTCATTCAGTGAGAAATCATTTTGGTGCTAGCATGTTCTTTCTTGAATGTTTCCCCAGTTCTTCCCACTCTGTACTGAAACAAATGGCACAAACAGCTCAGTTTCCCTCCTTCGTTTTGAGAAACACCGTTGCAACTCAGTATTATACACACCTTGATTACTATTATACTTCTTCCTTTTCACTGACAGCTGTGTCTCCTTATTTGAGATGCTCTTAACTGTAAGGACAGATTTATATATTACCTTATCTTTCAAAAATCTACTCATTAGTAAGGTACAATTTTGCTTTCAAAAGATATTTAACTGGTGTCCTAGGTACTTTTTTTTCTTACTAAAAATATTTGTTTCTATTTCATGTATATGTGTACATGCACTATATACATTCCTGGTGTCAGTCTGGGCAAAAACACAGTATTGGATCCCTTGGAACTCAGGTTATAGACAATTGTGAGCTGCCATGTCTTGAAAACTTTGCATGTGTCGGAAGGAATTGGCAACTTTGTTTTTGTTTGCAATTTGTTAAATATTAGTAAAATACAGAATCTTTAAAGTTTTATCTGCTAAGTCACTTTATTATATAGTATTAAATATATTTTTAATATGTACCTGAATTTCATTATTTTATATTAAATTTATTTTTTGTTTTAATATATGACTCAACTATCTGTACCATAGAAACTACACCTTTTTTGATTTGGTGTTCAGTTGTAGTCTTTCAACTACGGGGTTATTTTGTTTGTTTTGTTTTTGAGTTTAGTGTTTTATACAAACTGAAACTATTTATTTTTTTAAGCACTGGTGTTAAATATAAATGTGGCTGTGAATTGCTCAAGAAGTTTACTGGGAATCGAACACCAGTCATCTTCCAAAACAATATATGATCTTTACTGTTGAGCCATTCTCCAGACCTCAATATTTTAAAGCAGTTAAGGATTCTGTATTTCCTATTTTATCGAAGGAATCCTTTACATTTAAGATATGTATTCCATGAATTTATTTTCCATAATGTGTTCCTTCTTTTATTAAACATGTTAATTCATTTCATTAATCATATCAGAAAATGAAGGTTCTGTACAAACCTCATGCATCTATATATTAAGTTATCAATCATAACATTTATTACTGTGATAATTATTAGGCATATTGGATGAACTTATGACATTAAAAATCTTACTTTCAAATTTTGTCAGCTAAAAAAATAAAGTTAATTTTATAATCTTTGAGAGAAATATTTTGTCAAGTTGGACCTGAAAATTTGACTTAGTTAGAAGTCAAGAGCAATGGTGGCTTTTACACAGGACCTGATTGCAACTCCTGACATAAAAATGGCAGCACACAACTACTAGTAACTTCAGCAGTAGTAGATCTGATGCCTTCTTTTTACCTCTGCAGACAATAGGCACTCACATGATATACATAAATACATGCAAAAAACTCACTTATTTACATAAAAACAAATAGATAAATCGATTTAAAAAGGTAATATTTCCTCTTATCATTTGTATCCAACCTTGATTTTGATTTAATTTACAGAGGATATGCTTGTGAAATGACTCAGTGGATTATGACACTTCTTGCTAATCTTTAACTTATATGTTGGAAAAAAATGGAATCCCACAGGTTGTGCTTTACTTGTATGGCTGGCATCTGTGTGCATAAGTGGGCGTGTTTCCATATTAAATAGACAAATGAACAATAAACAAATAAACATATAAATATTGGCTACTTCTTTAATTAATGCAAAAAAAGACAGAAAAAACCTTCTATGTCATGGTTATAAATGGATCAAAACATCATATTATTTGACCTAAAGATAGAAAGTACAGTAAAGTTTGCCAAAAACCCTCCCACACAGGTTGATCTTTTGGACTCCATTCAAGGAATGTTGATGGTTAGGGATAGTTAATATAAATAGACAACTTTAAAAGACCAAGCAAGGTTTACTTTATCTGCACAGACCAAATAAGTTAAAGATGAAAGTAATGCTAAAATAGATAAGAGATAAAATCAAGGTTTAAATAGCTAAGAGTGAAATCTGTTCTTGATTATTGAAAGAGTTGAGCATAGCAAATCTTTCTACGTCATCCAAAATCCTCTTGTCAGCAATCAAGTCTCTAAATACCTTTATTCCTGTAACAGGAATAAAAATGTTCAGACATATGTCTGAACCTAGGATTCTGACCTATCATACTGAGGACATGCCCAGTGTTATCAATCTGGACATTCTGGACATTGCTACGCAATGTCAGTACCAGTGAGGGGGAAGGGAGCAACTACATGTGTTTAACAGCAATCCATTATAAGTCTGCATATTGCTGGGGTATTTTGTCCTTGCTTATTTGACATTCATTTAGAAATATTTCATGTCTTCGTACAGTCCTCTTTTAACCAAGACTTTTCATTTTCTCTATTACCCTGAGATTTCTCTTTGCTTTTGTCAAACTATCAGAATAGAGACATAGATGTGTTCTTTATAACTTATATGCCTGACTAACATTTTTCTGTATGTAGCACCTAATAGTCAGGCAAGTCAACTAAGAACAGTAGATCCCTCTGATTAGAAGTTCATGTAGCATCAGTCTAAATTTAACTTACTTATCAAAATAGTACATTGCAGTGCTCTCACCTTAGGCACTTTGTGTTTCCTTTCACTATTCCATATCTTTTCCCAAATTCATCATCTAAATTAAAAGTGATTGAATGTCTGAATCTAAAAGAATTAGAATAGTATGAGTTTCTCATCTTCCCAAACTTCCTAAGTTTATTGGGATGAATATGTGGGGTTTTGTTTCCTTGGAGAGGATTAGTCAAGAATTATCTCTTGTTCTAATTCAACTTCTAAGTGCAGAAGTCAGGTGGGGTAGGGAAAATCGGTCATGAAAGAAGAAAGGAATGTAACATGCACTTCTATTTGATTTTGACTTTATATGTAATGAGTTCACAGTTCACCCACTGCTGAATTAAACCAACCACTTTTTGTTTTATTGCACAAATAATAATATAAAAAGTTCATATGTTTTATCCTCAGAAAGAGGGATGGTTCCCATACTCAATGAGAACAACCACAAAAAGTTACCTGTAGTTATGTGGGATAGTCTATCATTTTTTGAAAAGAATAAAATCATCCTACTCAATTTAGTGCTGAAAGATTTTTTTCTGGCTTACAAATTCAAAAAAATTTTGTTTTTCTACAAATTTTATTGAACTATTATTATTAATTATTATTACTAACCTTTGTAGGAGATTATAATATAATTACAACATGTTTTCCTTCCCCTTTTATCTACAAACCCTTCCTTATAGTCTTCCATACTGCAGATATTTTAAAATTTAGGGTTCATGGCCTCTTTCTACATGAATAGATATTGATTCACATATGTACAAGTATATGAAAATATCTATATCTAATCTATATCTATCTATCTATCTATCTATCTATCTATCTATCTATCTATCTATCTATCTATCATCTCTCTATATATGTAGCATTCTAAATTTGTATGCTTGTTTTCATGACTGACTCCATGGTATACCCTTCTTTGGGGAAGATTATTTCTCCCACTCCCAGCATCCCTCAGTTTTCTATAGTTTTTCAGTATAGGATAGAACCACATTTTAAATTTATATGATGTAACTCTGCAGTGTTGACTGTCAATCTAGATTTACTACTGTAATTTTATTTTTTTTGCAATTTGTATTTTATTTAAACTTTCTTTGGTTTTAATCTCTCTTTTTATTGATTTTATTGATCTCTACATTTTTCTCTGCTCCCCTTCCTGCCTCTCCCCTCCCCTTGAACCTTCTCCCAAGGTCCCCATGTTCCCAATTTACAGAGTAGATCTTGTCTTTTTCTACTTCCCATGTAGATAAGATCTATGTATCTGGTTTTAATTTTTACTACTCAGTTTTTTTTTCATTCTGGTATTTGAATATTAGTATTCAGTCAGTCTCCAAGCTACACAGTTTTTATATTGTCATTATGTAAATCAACCTATGATAAATACGCAAATTCTACTGGTGACTAAAGATATTTTGCAACATTTTGTTTGTTAAATTTTTAGTGTTATTTAAAACTTGATTCATTGTGTGTTTGTGTGTGTTTTGTGCTGCATATAGGTGTGCATACAAGTGTGTGGTGGTGCTCTCATCTCTGCATGCACATCCTTTATTTTGGTCCACTTTAGTATGTGAACAAAGTTAGTCACTTAAAGTAGAGTGCACCAATTGGTTACTTGGGCCATTCAGTGACTCCGTCTGGATGTCAGACAGCTGCCTGTGTGCTCAACACTCAAAAAGGGGTTATTGTCAAGTGCTGTCACATTCCTTATGTGGATGCTGGGAATCCAAACTTATGTGTTCAGGTTTTTGCAGCAAACACCACAGCCCTAAACCTTTGTTCATTTCTCTGTCTACAGCACCAACTTGCAGGAAGCTCAGGTAAATGCCAAAGCCATCAGCCGGACCACTAGGCATAAAATGCAGATGTCTTCACAAACCTCCTATGGGAATGCTTGCAAAACTAATAACTGTCTCTGCAGGTGGGGCAAATTGAGTTGTTTTGCTTTTGCAAATAGCATGTTACAGTTATAAGTCACCCAAATAATGAGCTGTAGTCTCTCAACAGGCTTTATTTTATCTTCAGTTACTTAGTTATTATACACCAATATGTGTGCATGTAAATATGTATAAATATTTTATATGTGCACACACACACACACACACAGTGTACAAAGTTTCAAATTTTGCTTAAGCATAATCAGGCCTTACACTGTCCTCCCTGTTTCTGACGGATGTAGTTAAACCTGTGAATAAAACATCTTGTCCCCAGTTTTTCCAAATTGTTATCTTGTCACAATATTATTTCCATGGATTATTAAACAGATATTTAAGCCTCTTTGGATTTTGAAGCACATATTATAAAACTTTCATTTTAGTATTATCATTTTAACTGAACATACTACAAAAGTAGTATTTGCTAAACTGTTGGATTTGCTGAACCTAGAAATATTGTCATAGAAGGACTCTAATTTAGGATCATTAGAAACTGAATGGGAAGTGAGGCTCTAACTGCAGACCATACACTTCCCCACTCTTGTGTAAAAAGAATAATTGTTGCTTCTGTATAACCACCGATGTGCTGACCTCTCCTTAACCCCACTCTGCCCCAGTCTATAGAACAATGCTTTATCTTTGTGGCACTGTTTGTGTGTGTTTCATAACTTTTCCCGAAATATTGACAAATAAATATGAAAATTGAATAAATACACCTTAATAGTTAATTTTATTTGAACTTTGATTTTAAATTTAGCTAGCTGGCAAAATGATAAACATGATGGAGGGACATTGTACAAGAAAGATCAATGGTAGATTCCGTTGTCACAAACTATGAACAATTCAAATAAGGCCCACCAATATCCATTAATCCACATGTAACAATCACACATGTATTCCAAATGCTGACCACATATTTAATGAATACATAAAGACTAAAAAGGCAGCAATATGTGTCTGGGAGTGATTTCCTTTATTTCTCCCTGACGATCCTTGGTTCAAGTAAACATATCAAGTATATTTCTGTATATTTTGACATGTCTATGCTAATGCGAATTAGCAAGGTAACAAAAGCACATATCATGTTTACCAGATTTCCAGTTTCTACTTTATCCTCTTAGCTGTGACCATACATATTTAAAGATAGAGAATACATTATTTTTCAGATAGGGCTTACATTACTTAAATAGATTATAAATTTCCTAGCATCTTCAAAGTTTTTTTTGCTTTTATCTCAATTTCCCTTTACATGTGTTCTTTACACCAGGCATGTTCTAATTCACTGATAGGATGGGAAAACTATTTCAGCCCTGGGGTGCCTGGCAGATCACTTGTACTTGAAAGAAATATAGGTGAATCTGTTAATCAGATAGTCCAGGCAGAATAACACTCATAACCTCTCCAAATATATTGATATCCCTGAATATGTGGTATCATATGATACATTACTATCACAGGTCAATCAAAAGTACCAAAATTGTTTCTAATACTCAGTCTGAAGTAGTCAAACCATCCCTTATACATAACTGAGGGGCGCATACTAGCCACCCACCAATTGCATAGTCATTCCCAGCAACACAAGTTTCTTGCGTTCTAGCTTCTTGGATAAACTTCCAAAACAAGATGAGCTTTTAATAGTCAATAATTTTATCCTTGTCAATAAGGCAATGACCTTATTTCATTAATTGTATTTTATGTCTATATTACCCATTCCCTCATATTCTCTTTATTTTGTTATTTTTGTTTTATTTTATTTTGTTAGCCTTCCAAAAATATATTCATATAGAAGGAAAAGAAAAATAAAGTAAAATATTACTATTCAAATCTATATTATTGATTATACTGTGAATCATATGTGTTTTAGACAAATGGGGAAGAGAAAAAAACATATCCAACACCTTATTTTTATTTTTAAATATTAAAGATAATAGAGTACAGCTTATTGCTATTGCATTTGGTTGTCTTCAAAAGATGGAAGACCATATCCTTCAGGAAAAGGACCCAGAGACTTCATAGCAGGAACTGACCAGAATGCCTCTCACTTAAGACTAGCTTTCTTGGAGCCAGAAGGCACTAAGTAAGCTTTCATAGGACAGAGGCAACAAATAGTCCTGCCTGTGAACTAAATCAATGAACAGACTGGCACAGTAAATAACCCTAGGGGTCCATTGTTGGCAAGAAAATTATGCAAGGTATTCAGAACTTGGTGGTAAGAATGGGCCTTTAATGACACTTAGGACATTCTGAACCAGGACAAAACCATGCTTGGTATAAGAAATGCAGATAACTTGTAGGTGTTATTGAAATCATTATTACAGAGAATATACAAGCAAATTTACTACACATGCAGAGTCTCATTCTAAACATTTGCCCTAAATACACAGATAAGTGTAGTTTTCACCTTTCATCAAGAAAATGTCTTTTAGCAAATGTAGACCACTACAGAAAACCAGAATGAATCAAAATACAGAGATATGGAGCCCAGTCCCACTGGACACATCTACAAAACAATCATACATTTAAGGCACAGGAAACATTACAGAAGAGGGGATGGAATGACTGTAAGAGGCAGAGGATCATATACTTTGTTTTGCGATTGTGTCTCCTACTAATGTAGGGAGGTATACCCACAGAATTTCAACAACACGACACGGCAGCCTTAAAATAGTTGAACAAGGTGACGCCAGTAGACATGCCATCAGTAAACAGAAACCTTACACTAAGAATTACAAACAAATGAGGAATGTTGGAAACTTAAAAAAAAAAAAAAAGAAAGAAAAAAAATGTCTCCTCAGCGCAGAGCACAATAATTGTTTAACCAAATCAACAGTCCTGAAAACACACATACAAGTAGCATTATATGGACTGAGAAAGTTACTTTTAGGAACATATATGTATATACATGTACACTTATGAATCCCAAAACAATTAATTTAAAAAGGTACCATGAAAGAGAGCAGGAGAGGGTTTTAGATAAGGAAAGAGAAGGGATAAATGTAATTATATTATATTCTTTAAAAAACGTAAAAAAATTAATAGAGTATGTGGATATAAAAACTTATTCCCTTCTAATAATGTTGTAGAAGAATGGTAAGATGTTAAATTTAAACCCTGACTCTACATCCCCACTGTCATGTATCTACTACCTTTTTAAAAATTTATTTCTTCCCCTAGCAATATTTATGGGAATAGGATTTTGAGGCAAATCAATGAGTAACTGTAACTAGTTCAAAGATTTATTTTCTTACTGGATTTGTGCCACACAATTATACAAGAAATCAAGAATCAGTGTCACATAATTGATATAAATGTTATTGTGGGTACAATGAACAAAGTAATGATGATTTGGAGAACAGTTGTTAAATGACCTAGAAAGCAGGGAGGAAAATTTACATATCACAAAATTAATGAAAAGTTCACATTGATGGAAACCCCCAGAGAATGTTTTTAGAATCCAATGTGATCTGTTTGGCTCTAAGAAGATGGCAGAGGAGAAACAGTGTTGCTAGTAGGAAGCAACTGAGACTCAAGGGATCTCATAATCCATCATCATTCGACTGTAGGGCACAGAGTCTCAGGAGCAACCCTGAGTTCCAATGCAAGGACATGTTCTACTAACATCACTTTTTGCAGAACATTGAATGGAGAAGGTTTTGTGCTGTCTCAACATTCCTTTTTAATATTGTAAGACTTTCATTGGTTCTTTAAGAACATAAGGCACAGCATCCCTAGCATATTCACTTGTCCCTTCTCACTGCCTCACTGTTTTTAAATATGTGCTTTGAAGAGAGGATACTTGGAACCACATGTGCAAAATAGAGTTCTGAGGCAATACATACCTCTTAGATTGAAAATCTGAGAGAATAATTTTACTAATGTTTTAGGATACAATTTAGATGTGAGCTAAAATAGAATAGTTTAAACGATGTGATTTTGATCATTTATCTATAATAACATGCCTTTAACAATAAAGTCCATCAATCATTTTAGATATTAAAGAGAATTACTACAATGTATAAAACTGTCCAAGTAGATTATGTCCTTCAATAATCCAATAGATCTGTGTCTGAAAAAATAATGAATTTAATTATTTTAACTTTTATTATCACTGTATTTATAAAACATCAAATATGCTAAAATATTTATTTTTTAAAAACATGCTGTCTTTTACAAAAATAACAAGTAAAAGAAAAACCTTTCATAACAGATCTTATGGATATTTTAAAACATTACATCAACCAGGGGAATTTCATAAACTATGTACTTAATGGCTTAATCAATGGGAAAATCCATAGTAGTACATGTAAACACTTCACACAGTCAAGAAAACAAGTTGATATTTTAATTAACAGATGTGGTAATAAATTATGAATCCACAATTATTTACTTTCTTAGACATGCAAGACATAATTAGGAATCTGGACATTATTGTGAATGGAGATTATTTAGTGTAAGCTACCAAAAAAAGGAAGTCACTAACAATCTTAAACAGTTGTGATGTCAGGAGTCACAACAATGGTCATCAAGACAAAATATACCTTATAATACAACAGTGGTACTCATACTTGGTTATATCCAATAGTTATCAAATTAAACTCATGACCAGTTTAACAGGAAGGAAACTATATCACGCACATCAAAGTTATCCAACTGCCCATGACTATGAAACCATGAGAGTTAGAGAACAACCTGCAAGGACCATTTTATAAAAATAGTATTCAGCTTCAATCCATTGCAAATCTGATGCTTATAACTATAGATAGGCACAGTTCTTATTGCTCCTCAAAAAAAAAATTCTCTTTGAAGCTAACATAAATGACAGAAAAACACACCTAATTAAAACAAAGAGATTAATTTATCAGGGGCTATCTAGCCTCAATGTGCACATATACATCACAGTAACAGGATATATGGCTCAAGGTCAAACACATTCAATAGACTACAGGGAAATTATGCCACGAAGGCAGTTGTTAAGCAAATGAGGACTAAGAAAATGCTAAATACTCTAAAATAAAGAGAATAGTAGGAATTCATACAGATTTTAACAAGGTTGCCTTATATGAATGTCCTCAATTCCATAGTCAAAGAAATTCTAGATTGGATCAGTAAGAAGATATCCATTTCTTGCTAACTCCAAGAAACAACAAAGATGATACCACCCTTGTGTGAAAGGATGGGTTCAAATAAGCAGAATCGGCATACAACATACCTGACTCTCTGTGATTTGACCCATGAATAATAGTTGCATCACGACGTCAGATTCCCAGACAACCTTGGACAGCATCAGACACCTGTCATTTACCCTGTTCTTCCCTTGAATATCCCTTCTATTCTCCCTGTTCTTTAAATCTATTAGATATATCCTTTTATGGACTCCACCTCTACTTTAGAGTAGGTCATCCAGAGTTTATTATTATTTTTTTTTTACCAAACTTCAGCATCTAAATTTATATGACAACTCAGAATTGTTTTCATATATAGAGGTAAATGAAATTAAATATGAATCATGGGAAAGTAATTTGCTCTTATTAGAATAAAATGTCACAAAGACAATTTTGACACACACACCATAAAACAGGTTTACAGAAATCTCCCAATATGCTGTACACTGGGATCAGTTTACTGCAAAGGTATATAAACTATAGTGTAATATGTTATATTTGATTTTCAATGCATACTGCAAATATGGTTAAAACTTTTTTGTCTGTATTGTATGGCATTTTCACGAAAGTTTTCAATATGTTTGAGAATTGAAAGAAAAGGTCATTGTAGTAGACATGACCTGTCATCAAAACATTCAAAAATATTTTTGTGAGGTCAGGGGCCAGAGGTTATCTAACCATGCAGTTGTAGTGTGTGAAATTTAAAAGTTGCAGAAAAGACAGCTCATTTACTCATCACTTGTCTTGGTCGTGAAATCAGCCTACATTCTGGAGTGTACATGTATTTCTGTTTCTAATTTCTAATGACAATTCTTTAAGTGAAAATTGGTAGCATTAACTCAGCACATTATTAAATACATAAATACTGATACATATATTTTAAACCAATTTAAACATAAATATAATAAATAAAAAAGAAGCTAAAATTCTAAGGCATCCTGTGTATTAAAGAAAATGGCAAATTTTATGTAAAATAATGGCAGTTCTATATGTAAAATTCTCAATCTACACATATTTATATATAAATATATGTTTATATAAATACACATTTTTTTCTATCATTGTAACGATGATTCCGTTAACACACACTACCAAAGAACATCCACTTACTGCAAAAGACTGTGTATCAGTCCACATGTTGGTCACCCTTATGTATACTTTGCTGATGTTTCAGTGCTTAGAAGTAGACATTATTGAAGGCAACAGGTATAACACACCCTGATCTCTCAGAGGAGAATCTATTTCATTGGAGTTAGTTTTACATTTGTTTCAATTCGGCTTCAAAGTTGCTCTCAATATTATTAATCCACTTTTTATTATTATTCTGTAAATTTGTTCATTTTCTATTCTTCAGGGATAGTAACAAAGCTTTGCTACTTAATAGGAAGAACTATTTTACATATTACTTGTTAAGAAATCAATTTAACTTTTATGATACATTCTTCACTGAAAATTGAGAGACAAAATCATATTTTGACTATATTAAGTGATGTTTAGAGTATTTCTTTGGGGATTATAAAGTATGTGAAAGCAATGTATTGAAACATTGTACATTTATTCAAATATAGATTCATAGTTACAGCTGCTCTGCTTAAATTAGCTTGCAATAATTGCATTGTCTCTTGAAAATCACAGTTCTTTCTATAGTTGGTGTTGAAATTGCAGTGGAATAAGTTCACTGAGACATCAATCATCCTCACTTTACCTGCTTTTACATCATATAGTTTGTACTCTCACATTTCCATAATTGTAACATTGTGATTTCCATTATTGTAATAACAAAAAAAACAGATAAGAATGGATTAATATTCACAGTAACGTGTAATACTGCCTAGTTGCTTAATTTCTAAAGTGATAACGTATGTGTGTAAATGAAGTAGCATGCTAGCTTAGGAATGTCTGTGTAAGGAAGAATTTCACTTTGAGCAGAAGTGCCATTTGCCTTTTTCAATGACCGATACAAAAAACCAGGACCTGGGAAGACAATTGTTTTGTGAGTGAGCCGCATCCACAGCTGTGCAAGAGGACCACCATTGCTGTATAGTACTCATCATTACGTATTATTTTTGTCTCGATTACAGTGATAAAAAGGCCTGTCTTTTAAAGAATATATTGATTTTGGGAGGAGGAAAGAATTGGAGAGATGTGTTGGTGTTTGCTAGTTATAGCTGTGCTTTGAATAATAGCTGCCCTAAGCTGGTTTCAGCTGATAGCTGCTTTCCATGTCCGATAGGCATTTTGATTGATTTTTACGATTCATGGTTTCTTTAAACTTGCCTGAACACAATTCTTTCTCTACACACATCAAAGAACACAGACTGTATTTCATTATCTCAATTGATTGTTTTAACTTCTAATCTTAATGGAAGCAGTCCAATCACTTTCTTGACCCCTTCAGAGCTTCACTTTGTTAGTTCAAAGCCCTTGCTCTTTTCGCTTCCTGAACTAAAAAGCTACTAGTACTAAATTTAAAGAATTGGGAATGTACATGCATAGATTTTTTTCTTTATCTGTTTTGCCTCTAGGCTTTTCTGATGTCTCTCCCTGAATAAGGCTAGCTTTATACAATAGAAATGGTATGCTTTCACTTCCTGAAGGCAATTTCTGACACGCAGCAAGCAGGTAATATCCATAATGCTTTTGAAATACCCATCAGAGAACCCAATTTTTGGAGCCGATTTTGAATCCTTTTTAACCATATATGGTCTAATAGGTGAAGGAAAAAGTAACAATTGTGCTGTCCTAAAATTAAAAACAAGGACATTTTGTGGTAAAGATTAATTTTACATACTGTCAGTTATGCAGTAAACAAAAGCAAAGTTAAAATTAATTGATGACTCTTTTACCAAAATTAACCAAAGGTAAACATTCTACAAAGTGATATTTGCTGAATCACTCTCTAGATAAGTGTGCTCCCTATCTCTCTCTCTCTCTCTCTCTCTCTCTCTCTCTCTTTCTCTCTCCCACCTCTCTCTCTCTCTATATATATAGATGTACATTTATATGCATATATGTATGTTCTGAATATTTAAGAGTAGTGTTCTGAAATGATACTGTTAATGTTTCAATGTTAGGTATTTTAATGTTAGGTAAATTTTCAAAATTAAAAGCTAAGCACATAATCTACCTTCTATTTAGTTATCAACGTATGCATACATATATATGTACATGTCATATTTATATTCATAAATATTTAGTTTATATATTCCTTTATTTTTAAATCACATAGGAAAACTTATTTAAAGTATAATACAAAAATGTGTTACTAATGAAATTTTAGTTTATAACATAATATTTTAATAATTTTCAATATAATTTATGATTGATTAATATTTATAAGATGCCTTTTATTTTGTTCTATTGTGATTTATTTCACCTTAAAAAATAAGCTTTTCTTTTGTTCGATAAAATATTTAAAATAAATAAATAAATATAAAAACAGTTTTTCACAAATTTCAAGATGTTTGAGGTAGATTTTAATATTTTTCATTTCACAATAGTGCATGTAATTTTAGTTTACTTGGTGTTACAAAATAAAGACAGTTTTACCACATAGTTCTATTTTCTACCTGTTCAAACTTGCAAATGATCAAAAATTATCCTTTCTTCCTTCTTAGAATAACACCAATTTTCTACATTTCTGGACAATATTGAACAGTATTTCTCACATAAAAAAGATATTTGAATCTTTTTAAATATCCTAAAATGACCCAAATGAAAAGAAGAACATTGCTCAGAAAATTCCCAAATATTTTGAGGAAATACAAAAAGTGATTTTTAAATACATAAGTTTCACTAATATTTTATATTGAGCTGCACATTATATTAATGACTTTATCAATAGGGCCAGAGTAATAAAAGTTCATTTAAGTCTTGTTTTCCATAAAAGTAATCGTTTCACAACAAATATCATTGAATCAATTAAAATTATTCAATAGTTTTAAACATAATGAAAAAACACTTTTTAAATTATCTATTCATTCATGCTTTTCTTTACTTGTATGGTCAATAACACGATCCAGTTACTCACTGCATTTGTTAAAATTTTCATTAACCAACAAGGGAAAAACAACAGTGATCATGGACCATAAATCTCTGCACTCCAGTAGCAAAACTTTTAAAGGAGAAACCTGATTTGTGTGTGTGTGTGTGTGTAGGCATAGGTACATATTTGAAATACTATTTCTGCAGGGAATCCTTGAGTTTCTGTACTGGTTAGATCTTCTGAACAGAATCACTGTTTGCATATCAAAGAGCTTTGGATTAATTATAGTGCTTCCCTGGGGAAGGATTTACAGATATCTTCCCAGAGCTGTGTGTGGTCATAAAAATGTAGATTCTCCTGCTTTATCTCTGGGATATATTTCTTTATAGCCCAGATTTGCTTCTACTTTCTCTCAAGAAGTTTAACAGGCTAAATCATAATAAATGAATGATCTCTCACAAGAGAGATGGTAGATTTGATGATAGCATCATAAAATCTGAGAGTTCTTCTCTTTGGAGCTCATTTGTGGAACATCCCATGGATAATGCAAATAAATAGCTAATCCTTATCATATTGTCCCTAAAAGCAAAGAGTAGTGAATTTATATGAGAAGTTGCATGGCTACTATCTCTAATATGTCCTCTGCTCTACTTTTATATGTGAAAAATATGAATAGATGTGTGCATATAAAAATGAAGTATGTACGGTAAAAATAAAAGAAGTTCTAGTAATATCCAAGTAAGAAAGTCATGTTTAAGTAAAAGCTGTCATTAAAGGTAAGACTTGATGGTAGTAAGAATGTGGCATTAATTCACATTGTTTAACCTTGAGATAGAATGTGAAGAATTCAAAGAGCAAGAGTAAAGACAAAAGTGTGGTTATTAGATGGAAACCAATAGAGGGTAGCTCAAACTGATGTTAAAAACAGTATACTAGTCAAATATATAAAGTAGTATGGTCAGGATGGCAGAATGATAACAGAGAAATCAATATTGGGAAGAGAATTTTAAAAAAATTCTATGAATTTTTCCAATGTTTTTTTAAAGGTATTTATACAAAAGACTGCTATGCCTGATAATTATCCTCTCTAGTGCATGAAATTTTTAAGTCCACTTGTTGGAAATGGCCTGATAGAGTCAATTGTTGTTGGGAGAACAGGATCCACAAATGCTTACTATAGTCAGTTTGCTATTTTTCTCCCATAAAAAAATGTAAAAACTGAAAATGATGCATGTATATTCGTTCAAGTGAAATTTTTTAGTTATAATTTTTATGTTCAAGGTACAATTATGAAACAGAGGAAAGATTTGTTGTCTGTCAGTGACTCTGTTGGTTATTACAAGATATGTGGCTCTATATGGTGAAAAGATCAGTGGACTGATATATATGTATGTGTGTGTGTGTATATATATACCTGTAATAGCAATTAATGAAGTGAAGCTGTGAATTTAAAAAAATATCAATGTGGAGCAGCTTGTGGGAAGGTTTGGGGAAAGAAGATACAATGTAATTATAATCTTAGAAAAAAGAGAAGAAAATACAATATTAGGTCTTTTATTATGGATATTACTTGAGATAAACAAGTTTATTGATAACCTCAACATTTTTATCTGTAAATGAAGAAAATATTTATTTCTTCAAAAGTACAAGTAAGGATTAAGAGACTTTTAATTTTTAGAAATTTCATAACCATCAGAAGCTATAAAATAAAATAAATTTATTTCAAGAATGTTGACTGAGTTTTCTGTTCTGCCTGGTTCCCACAGTCTTTAAGTCCCACAATCATTAAGAAACTACACAGAGTTATTAAACTGATTGGCTCATTAGCTCAGGCTTCTTATTAACACGTAACTTATATTAGCCTATTATTCTTTTCTATGTTAGCTATGTGGCTTGGTACCTTATTTGACAGGGCAGTCACATCTTGCTTCTGTGGCTGGGACAGGACTGTCGAAGAATGGTCTTCCTTCTTCTCAGAATTCTCCTGTTTTCTTTGACCTGCCTCTACTTCCTGTCTGGTTGGCCCACCTATAATTCCTGTCTGACTACTGGCCAATTAGCATTTATTTGAAAATGTAATTGGCAGAATACAGACCATTGTCCCACACCACAAGAGTTAACATAAAACAAAAGGAAACAAAAATACTTGATGTGATAATAATCATTGGAAAAAAGAGTATGTGTGGTCTAATATGATGAATTTAGACTTTTAGAAGAGTTCAAGGTTTTATTTTAATATGGATTGTTATAAAGTTCATACAAGACTAAAGGTCAAGCTGTGAGTTAATATACTCTTCTATAAACCTTTATGCTGGTACAAATCACAGAAGTCAGTGGAAATGCTAGATAAACTGCTGCAGTATGTTTGAATGCAAAATAGCAAATATGTATAATATTAAAATAAAATTAGAAAGTGTACTAAATAAAGTGTATATTAGCCTTAAAAACACAAGTATTAGTACTTACGCTTTTCTTTAAAGTATTTATTTTATTTTTAATGTTGTCTCAGCATGCTCATGAATGCAAGTAACCACTGAAGCAAGGAGAGAGAAAGCTGCAGTTAGCAATTTTAGGATCCATACAATGTTTTCTCTAGTTTAGGAAAATGCCTTGTTCTTCCTGGATGATAAGTCATCAAATTATCTTCAGTTTCTTTAGAATCACATCCAGGACTCATGCTCGGTGTCATGCATTTGATTAGATGGTCTTAGACAAAAGGTATAATTCTGAGAAGCCAGTTCTCGCATCCTCTCCTCTGCTGCCCAAGGAACAGGCTGGGGACTTCTCCTTGGACCTGGGAACCCCTCTAGAGTCAAGTCTCTTGCAAACTCTAAAATGGCTCCCTTAATTAATATATTTACTTCCCTGCTCACATATCCACCCTTCCTCCATCCCAACCATCCCATTCCCCCAAGCTCTTCCCAATCCTCCCCTTCTCCCTTCTCTCTACCCATCTCCCCTTACACCCACACCAGCCCCCACCCCCATGCACCCAAGTTTTGCCTGGCAATCTTGTCTACTTCCAATATTCAGGAGGATAACTATATGATTTTCCTTAGGTTCACCTTCTTATTTTGCTTCTCCAGAATCACGAATTATAGGCTCAATGTCCTTTGATTATGACTAGAATCCACATATGAGTGAGTACATACCATATTCCTCTTTTTGGGTCTGGGTTACCTCACTCAGAATAGTGTTTTCTATTTCCATCTATTTGCATGCAAAATTCAAGATGTCATTGTTTTTTTAACCATTGAGTAAAACTCTAAAGTGTATATGTTCCACATCTTCTTTAACCATTCTTCTATTGAGGGGCACCTAGGTTATTTCCAGGTTCTGGCTATTACAAATAGTGCAGCTATGAACATAGTTGAACAAATGCTTTTGTAGTATGATAGGGCATCTCTTGGGTATATTCCCAAGAGTGGAATTGCTGGGTCCTGAGGTAGGTTGACTCCCAGTTTCCTGAGAAACTGCCACACTGATTTTCAAAGTGGCTGCACAAGTTTGCATTCCCACCAACAATGGATGAGTGTCCCACAGCCACACTGATGAATATCTTGCATATCACCATAGAACCTTCATCTGGTGATGGATGGAGATAGAGGCAGAGACCCACATTGGAGCACTGGACTGAGCTCCCAAGTTCCAAATGAGGAGCAGAAGGAGGGAGAACATGAGCAAGGAAGTCAGGACCATGAGGGTTGTGTCCACCGACTGAGACGGTGGTACTGATCTAATGGGAGCTCAACAAGGCCAGATGGACTGGGAGTGATGGAGCATGTGATCAAACCGACTCTTTGAATGTAGCTGTCAAATGAAGGTTGACTGAGAAGCCAAGGACAATGGCACAGGGTTTTGATTCTACTGCATTGACTGACTTTGTGGGAGCCTGGTTTGTTTTGATGCTCATCTTCATAGACCTGGATGGTGCGGGTAGGACCTTGGACTTCCCACGGGGCAGGAAAACATGACTACTATTAGGACTGGAGAGGGAGGGAGAAAAGCAGAGGGGGAGGGAAAAGGGAGGTGGGGAGGAAGTGACAATTTTTAATAAATGAATAAATTAAAAAAATAGGATAGTGGAAAAGAAAAAAATTCTGAGAGGCAAGGATATGGAAGACAGATGTTTGCCTTATCCTGACCACTTTGCCTTTGTGCACACAAATTTGTGACATTTATTTAAGGAAGAGACCTTGTCTACATTCTATATCCTTGTATGCCCTGACACGAGGATTTCAGACAGTACATGAATTTCCAGTCATTGGATTTTCGAGACATTATTCACTGGATAAGACCCTGTACAACGATGAGTATATACTTACAAAATAAAGATATTTTTACAAGCTTATACCATCTAAGGGAAAAATCACCACATATTCCTTGAAAATCATCTTTTTTTTTCAGAGAAAGATGCATGTTCTTGACACTAGAAGAAGAGCTCTAGTAAACAGAAAAATAGAAAAAAATTCCAGATAATTAGTTTAAACTTTATCAAAGGACAGCAACAAAATTTGTGTACTGGAGGAGTGTGTTTCGTATGTAATAGTGTACATTTTATTACAAAATGTTTTGTCTCTGCAGTTCAGATTTAAATGACAGCTAGAACTCATCTGACCAATATGATCTGGGAACCTGTTGGGATGTGTCAGTATTGAACCTTTCTTATCTGCTGTGCCTTTGTCTATTAATCACTTGTATTTTCGAACATTAGGACCATGGTATTGTGTAATATGCCTTCTTCATATCTGTCCTGATAATCCGATCCCATGGGTTAGCTCAGCAAATGTGTTCATAGACAAAATCCACAATACACAAACATAGTGAATGTCCTGATAGACAACATTTATAGAATTCATTTTTACTGAAGACTATCTCACAAAAACCTATCACCAACATGAGAATTCTTTAGAGGTGTTAGTTAAGGTTGTCCAAGAGACTGCTAATACATTATAGGTTATGGCTATTATTTTCGGTTGTCCCAAGAGGTTGAAATGAAGTTACTATTGCTAGAGACCCCATGCATGTCCAACTAAGTTCTCAGAGTCCTCTGAATTGCAAACGCTCTGAAAGCATCCTCCAGGAAGACAAGCTTTGGTGATACCATAAGTTACATTGCAGGCTTCCTAATGATGGAAACAAATAACATTCCTATCCTAGCCAGATAGAATGCCAATGAACTGCAAGAATGTCCAGCATGACATGATATACACTAAGGGTGCAGTAGTAGCG
Source organism: Myodes glareolus (assembly GCF_982192425.1). Lineage (NCBI taxonomy): Eukaryota > Metazoa > Chordata > Mammalia > Rodentia > Cricetidae > Myodes > Myodes glareolus. The sequence continues at coordinate 42,421,648 of NC_142026.1, read as the reverse complement.
CACACATATTGGTGGTAAATGACAGCTCTCTAATTAAGCTTAAGATGTACTCAACAAGAAGGAAAATATGCCTGTACTGGAATCCTAGTCAAATACTCAGTGCTATTAAGTCATTGATCTGAAGGAAAAACTACAGCTTTAACTTTACAACAGCAGTTTAATTCATAATTTTATTCTAAACATTTGTCCTTATATTCAAAAGTAAGTGTATTATTCCTCACCTCACAGGAATTCTTTTTCTTTGCAACAGGTGAGGGCCATCACAGAAAAAAATACAGCCAACCAAAATGCAGCACTGAGGCACCCAGTCCCAGTGGATACATCTACAATGTTTTCACACTAAGACTCCGGGGTCATGGTAGAAATCGGGGAAGACCAATTGTAAAAGCCACATGATAAGGGAGTTTTCTGTGAGAATGTGTCTCCTAGGAATAATAGAAGCAACATCCAAAATGTCTGACAACATGACTCCCTAAGCACAAGTTGAATAAGGACAACAACCGTAGACATGGAAACATGGATGGGAAGTCCCATAATGCTGTAACCTCAAACAAAGAACTACAAGCTACTAAGGAAATCTGGGAGTGGGAAAAGTAGTATTAACTGAGGAAAAGAACACCAAATGTTTAAGTAGCAACAAATAGTCCTGAAAACAGACATCCAAGGAACATTGTACAGACTAAGTAAGTTTCATTTAGCAATATGATGCTTATGCATAGATATTTGCATAAATACATGCATATACATATGTAAGTTTTCTTTTTTGTACTATGAGGCCATGGAGACATAACTAAAATTCTGATTTTTGTTCCTGACAATACCATTTTTCATTTATAAGTTTTAACAATTTTAGCTGAAATTTATAGACATTTCTCTATATGACTCCACAATCTGCAAAGATAGACTATGCTTTTTCCTTTCCACTTAATAAAAAAAGTTTTGTTTCTTCCATAATTATACTAGGTAAGATTTCCAATAGGCTGCTAAAGACAAGTTCTAGTGTCAGCAATCCTTGCTGTGTTCCTGATCTTAAAACAACTCCCAGATTCCGTGACTGAATATGATTTGGCTATAAATAGTCATCTACAATGTTACGTATCTCTCTTCATTCTATGCCTAATTATTTGGGCCGAAAAATCATAAATCAATTTTGAAATTTGTCATTATTTAAGCTTATTCACTATATAATGTCTTTATCTTTCATTCCATAAATATGATACATGGCATTTGCCAAAGTGGTACAATGGTTCATTTTCATCAATAACAAGAAAATTCTTTTCAGTCACCTACATTTTTGGTGTGGATAATATTTTGCTGAAGAATCTTGACTCTATTAGGAAAACCAGCAACACTGACACTATAAAGTGAATATCAAACTCCTCTCCCCATTTTTTGGTAGGGAAGTTTAGAGGGATTGGCATTTGTTCCCCTTTAGTTGCTCACTATAAGTTGGCAATGAAGCTGTATGAGCTACAGATTTCATTGTTAGTGATTTTCTTTATTGCATTCAATCTCTAGCCATTATTGTTCACCCAAGGTTTTCTATTACTTTGTGTGTCAATAGGTTGTAGGTGCACGTTTATAGAAATATATCAACTTCACCTTGCTTGTTCATTTTGTTTGTATTCAATTGTTTATGGTGATCTTTTGGGCTCTTTTGTTTCCATGATGTTTTGTAACATACATTTCATTTGCTTTCTCCAACGCATATATTTTTTGTTTGTATTCCATAAATCACTATTTTTTCTTTATTTCGTTGATGTTTTCTGAACTCTGACTGGATAATTTTACTAACCCATTTTTGAATTTACAGATTCTTTCTTCTGCTTGATCAGTTCTGCTTTTGAAGTACTTCAGCACATCCTGAAAATGTTTCTTAGTGGATTTTTTTCTCTCTAAAATTTATTTGGGTTTGTTTTTCACCAATTTTATACATTCTGTTCATAAATTATTTTCCTCACTTTGCTGAGTGTACTATTCTTTTTTCTTATTTTGCTTGGTGATCTTCCTGAATGCAATCTTTCTGAATTCCTATTCAAATAAAACAGAGACCTTAGTTTTTATCATTGAAGTGGAGAAAAGGTTTGTATTTATCTTTTTTGTTTTGTTATTTGAGATAGGGTTGGCTGTCGTGAAATTCTCTCTGTAGATCAAGCTGGCCTTGAACTCACATTGTGAGTCTGTAGACTAACCTGTAGACTCTGAGGCTAACCTCATCCAGTATCATGGTGGTGAGCTTCTTGATGAAGTATGCAGAGCACTATATAGAATGTGTATCCTCTAGTGAGACCTGTATCCTGTTTGTTTGCAGTCTGCAGCACACTTCTGTATTATAAACCACCTGTTCATACTGATATCTGGATTCTTGTAGTGTGAGAACAATGTAAGATTCTTAGTCACCATTGTATGCATCCAACACAAACGCTCACTAAATTTCCATTAAACAGGGGTCAACTCTGGAAAGGGAGCTGTGTCTTCTTGGAAAGTAATCATATTGGTATTAAGGCATTTTTTACTCTATATCCAATTCTGTATTAGAAATTAATCTTCTGCATACTTAGAGACAAATGCAAGCGTATGCATGGTGTCAGTATTAAAAGATTATAATTAGATAGTAGTAACAACAAAAAAACCAAAAAATTCAAAAAAAACTAGAAACAAAATTTTGCACATAAGCTTATAATGCCTTGTTCAATAGAAAAATTCAAGTGTTATATGTCTGCCTGAAAGTACATTTGCTTTTCTATTTACACTTTAGCAACACTAGAATATTTAAAAATGTTAGTGATCTTTTATCACATAATTCTTCCCATATACAGATAAATTATACATATATTTATAAATTATTATTTTTCTGTATAATGACAACAAACTTTTAATCTAGCATTAACATCTCATACCAACAGAAATCATAAATATTCATTTTTCTTATGTTTAGTATTTCTACAGACAAAATTTTAGCATTTTTTTTTACTTATGCGCTAACAAAATGTCATGGATGCATGTGAAAATGAAAGTTTGACATATCTCATCTTGGAAAGCGTACAATTATTTGGGCCTTCAAAAAGCTAAACTGAATGCATATACTTACATACACATAATGTGATTTCTTTATATGCTTCTAGTAGACAAGATGTTTCTGAATACTGACTATGTTTGTATTTTCAAATTTCTGGGCTGTATTTATCCAATCAAACAAAGCCTTCAATATGCAACACAATACATGATAGATTGATCTTCAAATATAATTTTTAGACCCTATGAAACGTATTCTTGAGTAAATTAAACTGATAATGTGACTGGTAGGCAATAGAAATGTTTACTTTAAGGTCACCATTGATATTTTATCATGCTAGATAACATGTTCAACAAATCATTCCAAATTAGTGGAAGAAGGAGTATATAATATAGTGTTACAGCTCAAGCTTAGCACATGGTAGGACCTTGATTGAAGCCCAAGGACTGGAATAAGTAAAAAAAGAAAAAAAACTACAAGTCATTTGTTTTTATAAGGTATTTGTCATATTTAATGATCATTTCTATTTGTTTATAATCACATAACGCAACATATGTAATTAACCTGCAAGTATTTATACACAAGTATAAAGCTTTTGAGTGAAGGGTAACAAGTTTAAAGCTTTTGAGGGGAGTGTTAATATTGGAATAAGTAAATAAATAAATAAATAAAGATGCAGTAAGATCCTGTCTTCATGCAGGGAAATAACTCAAAATACACAAAACTGAATTACACCAAACAGGCTAGTTTTCACTCTGTCAAGTTCCTCTTTTGATGATAGTCTACACTTGCAGTGGATTCACAGATACAGGCATGCTGCACTCAAAGAGGGAGACTGGGAAACTCTTTGTGAAGGTTGAGAGGATAAGCAGGACTTCTGCCTGAAAGAACTCCTTTGCACACGGCCTTGCACTAAGGTTATGGGCAGACAGTATTTCCTCTTAGGAAACTATGTCAAGATGTCCCTTCCACACTGACACCTGGATAAAAAGGGAAAAGGAACTTGACCGAAAGATGCAATGTACACTAATAATTCAAAACCCACTCTAACCCCATGTCTTTGATTTTAGAGTTTTAAAATGTATTATTATATATTACCATTAATATAATTTTGTTTGTAGTAATAATAACTATTATTTTTTTGTTATTAGAGACATGTATAATATTGAAAGAATAACTTCATTCAGAGAATAACTACGTTCAGTAAACATTGACTATTCTTATAAATACTTAAAATAAAATGATTTTCAAGTGGAATTCTGTCAACATTCTCTAACTGTTCAATTCTCATTAAGAATGTTAATGTGCTTACCTTTACAGCCATTCAATATCCCATTAAAAAAGTAACTCTTTCACATATGTGCTTTCATTGCTATCACTATATATCTAATATTAAACCCCATGGTAAATTTGAGGAAATTATAGCTTGATTAATTTTTCCTATTGCCCCATCAGCTTATAAGAGCCAAAAGGTAAGACACAGGTAATTTGCAACTTTTTAAGAACAAATAAATATTTAAATTTACGTGATCACAGTTTTTGCAACGGAAATACAATTGCTTTATTAATATCAAGAAAGTACATATAAGAAAACTTGATAAGATAATAATATTTAATTACTAAAAGTTTTCTGCTGCTAGTCTTAGTAATGAAACTTATTGTGTCAGAAATATGATATTCTTTAAACATGTGGTTGATAAGGAATTTCTAGTAATACTAAATTTTATGGGAATATTTTCAATATTTGTAATAGCAACCATCATTTTATTTCTTAAAAGAATATTTAGTTTTCTTAAAATTACTCCCAAAAGTTAAGAGACTTATTAAATTAACTCTATAATTCATTTAAGATTATTAGCATAAATGTTGCAATTCAGCTTTTCTTCTTGAGCTAAATTCATCTGACAATAATTGTAGAATAAAATCCTAGAGTCCTATAGCAATGAATCCCACAGAGATAATTGTTGTCTTGCTATGTACATAATGAAGTTGAAGTCAAAGACATTATGTCACATCTTGAAGGTTATAAGACTATTTAGCAAGCAGATCTCAAAGATCCTGACACTCACTCCATAATACTGTGTTTATGATCTGTTTAATAGCTTCCAGTGCAAGAGCAGTGATGGATTAATCACTTGATCACAAGGGTACATTGATTCAACAAGTCAAATATGACACAGATTAAAAGGTCCATTTTCTGAAAGATGTTTACTTTATCCTTGTTTAAATAGGAACATCGAGGAGTTAATTTGCAACCAGTAAGCTGTAAGATTCAACTATAATGAAAAACAAATATAGAAAATAAAAACAAACCTTACATTTACTAAGTAGATAAAATTAATAACTATATTAGAAATCAGCTATGCCATGTTTAGAGCTGAATAAAAAAGGAACTTCAATCAGATTTCCTAATATCTTTTTCAATGTATATAGAATCTACAATGTAAAAGAAATAAAGGAAATAATGGAAAATATATGAAGATAATTGTAAGTAAAATAATTATTTTCATTTATTTCTTTTTTGTCCTTTGGAGAACAAACAAGGAATGAAGTACAATATATTTGATTTTAGTATATACATTCACAGCCTCAATTGTTTTATGGAAATTAAATATCACAGTGGAAGATTATATACAACCAGAAACTACTGATATTTGGAAAAGTTTATTAACTCGTATATGAATATATTTTTTAAAATGTTACAAACTTGTCTGATAAACAAAAGAGAGTAGAACAAATGTATAAATGAGACACAGGGCAAGTGTGCAGTTTGTACAATTTTCTTTTACTAGCCTAAACTAGGTGAAAGATTCCCAAAACACAGCATACTGCCTACAAAAATAGAATTTATCACTAAGAAAAACTATATAAGTGTATCTTTTGAAAATTTTGTTTTTCAAAGAATATATTTTGGCCATGTTTTTCCTACCTCAACTCCTCCAAAATCTTACTCACCAATCTTCCCACAAAAATTCCTGTTCTTTATTGAGGGGGAGGGAAAAGAGAGAGAAAAAGAGTGAAAAAGAGAGAGAGAGGAGAGAGAGAGAGAGAGAGAGAGAGAGAGAGAGAGAGAGAGAGAGAAAGAAGAAGAAGAAGAAGAAGAAGAAGAAGAAGAAGAAGAAGAAGAAGAAGAAGAAGAAGAAGAAGAAGAAGAAGAAGAAGAAGAAAGAGAAGAAGAGAGAATACTCTTTTTAGTTGTTGTTTTGTTTTGTTTTGTACTGTTTCCCTCAAGACTGGGTCTTATTGTGTAGCTCTGGTTTTCCTAGAGCTCACTGTGCTGATCAGTCTGGCCCCAAACTCATAGAGATCCTCCTGCTTCTACCCCTGTGTGCTGAGATTAAAGATGTGTGCGATCATGTAAGGATGAAGAGGTGCCATGGAGATCCGTACACAACCCAGAAGAGAGAAGGTACTGCTCTGAAAACTAACAGTGAGGCTTCAATACAGAGTTTAACCTCCACACAGCTCTTTGAATTTGAGAGATCAAGTAGGTGAGGGCTTGGAGCCATCACCCCTACATTCTAGTGTCTCTGGTATAAGATGTTAGTCTGAAGGCTATGGAAAGAGAAACCTGGAAACCTAGATATGCAGCCATAAAACTTTCCACAGAAGGTGTATTTGATACAAGGGGACGGATCTAATGAGAGTTTACCAAGGCCAGTTGGACTGGGACTGAACGAGGACGCAATCCAACCAGATTCTCTGAATGTGGCCGGATTCTCTGAATGTGGCTGGCCCGGAGTCTTTCTGAAAAGCCATTGACAATGGCACTGGGACTTGTTTCCTCTGCATATACTGGATTTTGCGGATCCAGTCCGTCTGGACACTCACCTTCCTGGACCTGGAGGGAGGCGGGAGGAACTTGAACTTCCCACTGGGCAGGAAACCCTGACTGCACTTAGGGATGGAGAGGGAGGAGGAGAGGGAGTGGGGGGAGTGGGAGGGTGGTGGGAGGAGGGGCGGAAATGGAAACTTTTATAATTTAATAAAATTACTAAAAAAATTAAAAAAATAAAAAAAATAAATAAATACTCAAAAAAGTATGCAAATAACCAAAAAAAAATGTAGTGCACAGACACACATGCAGGAAAATCACCCCTGCACATAAAATAACAATAAATATTTTTAAATTAAACTGGGGAATTTAAACTTATTTATACATGTAAATTCACATACACACATGAATATATGCTTAGGAAACAGGAAAATAAAGCAAAGGACAATGAGTTTGATTTTTATGTATTTGGAAAGGCCCTTACTATCTGCATTAATAAATAGTAACTAAGTTTTTATATTAAAAAAAAAAACTTTCCACAGAAAACCTGTCCTGCCTGCAAGATATGCTGGGATAATGGTAACTCAGAACTTGTGGGAGTGAACAACCATTGTTTGGTTTAAGTGAAGGGCCACTGCATCGGGGGGTTGTGGGGGGGGGGGGCTTGTTCCTACACTGCCTGTGGCCCGGAACCATAGCCTAGTTAGCCCAGGGATATAGGGCAGAACCAAACATGAATGGAAAAAAAAAAGAAAAAGAATAAATTAAAAGATTCCTAATGATATTATGCTATGCTCACAGAATGGTGCTTGCTCCAGCCATCATCAGAGAGGCTTCCTCCTGTAGCAGATAGGACTGGATGCCGAGGTCCACAGCCAGACAATATGTGGAGAGAGTCTGAATTTAAAATCTCTGTTCAATCCATCAACTCAGAGGTCAACCAAGGTAGAGGAGGAGGGAAGACTGTAGGAGCCAAAGGGGATAGGGGACACCAGGAGAACATGGTTCACTAGTTCAAATTAGCAGGGCTTACGTGGGTTTGCTGAGACTGAACAGGCAAGGATAGCGCCTTCGTGGGTTTCACCAGGTCCTCCATATGTGTTATGGCTGTGAACTTGGTGTTTTTGTAAGACCCATTACTATGAGTGTTGATGTACTTCTGACTCTTTTGCTTGTTCTTGAGACTGTTTTCCTCCTGTTGGGTTGTTTCCTTGTCCCGCATTCATATGAGGGATTTTTCCCTGTCTTTTTGTATCTTGTTTTTGCCGTTAACTCTTGGAAGGCTGCTTTTTTCTGAGTGAAGGGTGAGTGGATCTGGGAGAGAGTAGAGGTGATGGAAAGATAAGAGGAATGGAGGTGATGGAGAGATAGGAGACATGGAGGGAGAGAGGGCAAACTGTGGTCGGGATATATTGTATAAGAGAAGAATCTATTTTCATTGTTTAATTTATTTTTTTTATCGATTTTTGTTGAGCTCTACAATTTTCTTTGCTTACCTTCCTGCCTCTCCTCTCCCCTTCAACCCTCTACCAAGGTCCCCATGCTCCCAGTTTACTCAGGAGATCTTGTCTTTTTCTACTTCCCTTGTAGATTAGATCCATATATGTCTCTCTTACGGTCCTCATTGTTGTCTATGTTCTCTGGGATTGTAATTTGTGGGGAAAAAGCACTGAGGCACATAAAGAAAAAAATACCCAAACAAAGTAAAATGAACAAACACCCTCTAACACACACACACACACACACACACACACACACACACACACACACACACACGCACACACACTTAAAACCGAAGAAATCAAAGGCTGATGCTGTTTTGGCTCTTATAACTTCAATTTTGTTCACATTACAAAACTAAATATTTCCTGGAAGATCCTCCTTGGTGGATTTAATGGAGAATTTGCAGGTGTTCATCTCAAGGCCCTCATTCCTATAGTGATACAGTTAGTGAAGCAGAGGATTCTATTGTTTTTTTGTTGCTTTGATTGGCCTGTTGAGACAGGAATCCTATGTAACCCAAGGTACACTCAAAAGCTCATCTCGTGACTCATCCGGAGCTAGGTCACCCTTTGAGATTGTTGCAAAGCCTTCAGACCCACTGTTAAACATTTCCTTCTGACCGCATTCTGGTCGCTCAAACCTGGCGAGTTGCTACGCCATCTTTCAACCCTGCAATTATTCATTAAAAGGAAAACTATTCCCCAATCATTTGTTTTACTTTGGTAACTTAGTTACTGATGGGGAAGAAAATTGTAGAATAGGGTTTAAACCTGGAGAACAATCTAAGGAAGGTGGTGCGGGAGAATTATCTGTATTCTGTCAATCATATTTTAATAAAACGCTGATTGGCCAGGCAGGCAGTATAGGCGGGAAAGCCAGACAGGAAGTAGGGGTGGAGCAAAGAGACTGGGAGTATTCTGGAAGCAGAAGCTCTCTCTCAGCCACTCCTGCGCAGACCACTGAAGAGGCAGCATGTAACTTGCCCAGCTGAGAAAGGTACGGAGCCATTATGGCTAACATAGATGAGAATAATGGGTTAATATAAGTTATAAGAGTTAACAAGAAGCCTGACCTAATGGGCCAATCAGTTTATAACCTAATGTAGACTCCGTGTGATTTTCCTTGGGACTTGCTGGCTTGTTGGGGTACCGGGCGAGACAGAAACCCCAACAAGCCGGCCCTCATGTTACATATGGCGCCCACGTGGATAACTGAATCCACAGAAAGCTTGGGGAAGCTTGGGAAAGAGTAAAGCATGTTTTCTTGGTAGCAGCAATTTCTCGGGTCTGCTCTGCTTGCTAGAGGCAAGCAAGGCTTTCATCTAAGAGAGGCTTCCTGACTCAGCTTCAGCTGCAAAACCCTGCAGCTCTTTAAAGAGGTCCTGCCACAAAACACTTAAATGTTGTTGATGACAAGCTGAACGCATTCTTTTCAGTTTTCAGCTGTAGCAGGAGAAAAGCTGTGCTGTTTTAAAATGCCGGCTATGTGGGCTGTCCTGCCAGAGCAAACTCTGACTCTTTCAGGCAGGCAGTCCGACTGAGTGTGGTCTGTGAGCAGAATGCTGCAGCTTGCTTGCTGGCAAGGACCTTGAAACGCCATAGAGTTGTGGCAGTGAACACAGCTCTGGCTGGTACCTCAGCCTTGAGGCTGAAAAGCTAAGGAATGAGCTGGATCTAGCTGTCAAAGCCACGGCTCTCCATATTGCTTAGTAAATTAATGGCTCATGTGGTCAGAAAAAGAAAAATATACAGTAAAGAGAGATATACAGTAAAGAGAGATTAAAAGAGGAAGAAAACCTCTTCATGGTTTACAGTGTGTTAAAAATATATGGAGGCTAAAAGTTAAAGTCATTAAAAATAAAAAAGAAAGAAAGGGAGAAATAGGGTGTGGTAGTACACACCTTTAATCCCAATGCCTGGGAGGCAGAGGCATATTGACCTTTGTGACTTCAAAGGGCAGAGGTAGATTGACCTCTGTGAGTTCAAGGTGTGGTAGTGCACACCTTTAATCCCAATGCCTGGGAGGCAGAGGCATATTGACCTCTGTGATTTCAAGGGGCAGAGGTAGATTGACCTCTGTGACCTCAAGGTGTGGTAGTACACGCCTTTAATCCCAATGCCTGGGAGGCAGAGACAGATCTCTGTGAGTTCAAGGTGTGGTAGCATACACCTTTAATCCCAGCACTGGGGAGGCAGAGACAGGAGGATCTCTGTGAGTTCAAAGACAGCCTGGTCTACAGAGTTATTCCAGGACAAAGATATACAGAGAACCTGTCTCAAAAAGTAAAAGTAAAAATAAAAGAAATAGAAGTTAAAATAAAGATGGAAAATACACAGAGAATCTTGATACCGTATGTTATTATGCTCTCTTTGAATTGTTTGAATGCTGAGGAAGGAGCAACAGCTGCTAAAAGACTTTTGTTTATAAATGCTGCTGAATTAATCCAATATAGATATTTTGAAAATACCTTGGCTTCAAAACTGAAGTCAAAAGGTATGTTACTTTGGAGAAGAGATTTTGTTTTTGTTTCCACAGAAAACGAGAGGCTTTGTATTTATTCTGAGTTAAGAAAAATCCAGTATGATCAAGGAAGGCCACCTGAGAAATCTCTGACAGGAACAGATGGCCCAGATGTCTGAGTTCTTCATCCAGAACAGGTTCAAGACTGCTGCCTGAGATGATCAAGACTCACAGGATACTCCAGTCAGGACTTGATGATAATTCTAAATTTTCTTTAGGTCCCCTTAAGACTATCAGCGCCCCCAACCAGCAGGAAGTAGCCTGAAATACTACGCCCACATTCCCAACAAATGGATTATGGGTATTTTCCTTTGTTTTTTTAAAAAAAAAAAGAGGGAAATGGTGCGGGAGAATTATCTGTATTCTGTCAATCATATTTTAATAAAACGCTGATTGGCCAGGCAGGCAGTATAGGCGGGAAAGCCAGACAGGAAGTAGGGGTGGAGCAAAGAGACTGGGAGTATTCTGGAAGCAGAAGCTCTCTCTCAGCCACTCCTGCGCAGACCACTGAAGAGGCAGCATGTAACTTGCCCAGCTGAGAAAGGTACGGAGCCATTATGGCTAACATAGATGAGAATAATGGGTTAATATAAGTTATAAGAGTTAACAAGAAGCCTGACCTAATGGGCCAATCAGTTTATAACCTTATGGAATCTTGTGAGTGATTTTCTTTGTTGCTTGCCGGCTGTTGGGGTACTGGGAGGGACAGAAACCCTAACAAGCCGGCCCTCACACTACAGGAAGGCCCATAAATTGCAATTATATTCAAATTAAAAAGTAATTTCTATAATCTCACTCAGGACTTGATGTGAATCTGTAACTCAGAAAATTTGCTGACCTAATCAATGAGTGACACTTCACTAACAGAATGACATGCTGACAAGTCCGAGAGCTGCCAAACTTCACAGTTACCACGGGCAAGTGCATAAACAACAACAAAATCATTACACGTAAATAACTGTATTAATACTATAGTCCTTATAGAAAAAATTCACATGAATTGCTTCAAATTCTTAAATAATCTTAAGACACTTTTATAAAGCAATTTCAAATTTTATTATGTTAATATATATCCAATTATTTTATACCTTATTAAAACAATTAATCAAAACTGAAACGTATTTCCCTTCAAAAATATATTTAAATGTTCATATTGGATATAAATGCTGATTACAACATAGTGACCTATTATTAGACTGCTAATAACATTATACTTATATGTGGTTAATTTTAATTGCCCAGAATATATGATTCTCATTTGTTCTAACTAATTTGAAAACATTAGTCCTGTTACTAAATACTCCCAAAGAGTAAATATTAAAAATTATAAAATAATCATCATTAAAGTACAAAAAACAATCTTTATAAAATATCTAATATACATTGAACTTTAGATGCAAGTAATAATCTTTAGTTTTAAAATATGTTGTTTTAAATTATCTTTTAATCATGAAAGACTTCTTAGCAAAATTCAAATAGTATGATTTAACTTGTTTGGTGCTAGAATCTATATAGTCTACATTTAAGTATATTGATTCATTTTAATTGTAAGGAACTGTGAACTATTTTTTTTAGTTTGAAATTTTACTAACGCCCTATGAACCTACCAATAAACATTTTGCCTAAAAAACAAGGTTTTTCTTGCAAGAATATATCAATCAAAACCAGTTTTATGTGGGCTAGATTTAATTTTTAAATATAATCTGACAAAAACAGAATCGGTGTAAAAATGAATTCAGTGCAGAATGTTATATAATCATCTTGACAGGCAACCCAAAAATCCAAATCTTTATTAATTTAAATACATGATTGAACAAACAGAAAAATACTGAAAGTTGTGCATATTTCCCAGCAATGACTAGATATAATGGACATACCTGGATATAATATAGGGCATCAACCACACACTCAAACAAACATCATCCTAAGTAGAGAGAAATTCAAAGCATCTACAATAAAATTAGGATCAAGACAAAGAGAACAACTTGCCCCACACCAATCTAATATCGTATTTACAGTCTTAACTATGGCAGTGAGTCATCTGAAGGAGCTCGAGGGGATACAAACAAACAAAGAAGACGTCAAAGAATCTTTATTTCTAGTAATGTGATTTTTATATGGCAGAACCTAAAACTCTACCAAAGTAATTCCACAGCTGATAATCATTTTGAGTACAGCAGCCGTATACAAAATTAACACACAGTAGCGGAAATCAATAATCAGTGACCTTCCTATTTTCGAAAAACTGAGAAAGAAGTCAGGGAAGAAGCACCTTTACTCTACTCTCTCTCTTTCCTTCTCTCTCTCTCTCTCCCCATGTCTCCATATATACATATATATGTCAGTGTTTTACTTGCTTGTTGAATATGTATGTATGTATGTATAAAGATGTGCATAACAACTTTGAGACATTGCAAAAAGAAAATGAAGGAGACACAAAAAGATAGAAAATCCCCTGTGATCATGAATAAGTACAACTAAAAACATGAAAAAGGCCATCCTACATAAAGCAATTAAAGAATCAATGGAATGTCCATAAGAATTTCTAAAAAAATTTTCATAGATATCAAAAAACTATTCTTTAACTTTATAGGGAAACCCAAATATGCAAGGATAACTAAAGCAGAAAAATAATAATAGATCCATATCTATAATTTTGCGCAAAATTCAGCTTCAATTGGTTCAAAGCCTTCAAAATTAAGAAGAGATACTCTAAATCCAATAGATGAGACAGTGGAAAATAGACTTTGACTCATTGGCACATGCGCACATGCACACGCCCCCATCTCACCCCCTACAGATATGTGCAAAGACTATCTAAATAGGATAGGCTAACAGTAGCAAAACTCAAGTACTGATAATTGATAAATGGGACCTTATGAGACAAAAAAAAACTTGTGAATGACAGAAGAGAGTGTCATTGCATTAAAGTGTCAAGCTACTGAATGAGAACAGATCTTTACCAATTTTCTGATAGAGGTATAGTATCTAATATATTTATAGAACAATAACAATAAAGTTCCTTGAGATCAAGAAAATAAATATCATGGTTAAAATATGAGCTACATAACTAAGCAGAGATTCTCAAAACATGAAATAAAATGTTTGAGGAACACTCAAAGTAAGGCTCAAAATCCTGTCATCAGGGAAATGAAATTCAAAACTTCTTTGAGAATTCATATTACATCACTAAGTATTTATATTAACCAACATCAATAAGAAATGCAGAAGATCCCATAAATACTATAAAAAAAATGGGGACGCTTTCTCATTGCTGGTAGAAGTGCAACCTTTCACTTACACTATGAGAACCAATGCTGTAGTTTCTCAAGAACCTGGGAATGGATCTAATTTCAGATCGTGCTGTGACTCACTACGGTATATACCCAAAGGCTTCTACATTCTACTACAGAGACAATTTCTCATTTGTTTTCATTACTGTTCTCTTCATAAAAGCCAGAAATTCATCAGTGGATTAATAGTTAGTGTAAAATTGGTATATTTATAGAGTGAAATACTCCTCAGATTTTGAAAACTTAAAAGTAAGTGGATGGAACTAGAAATGACCATCTTGCGTGAGGTAACACAGACCTCTAAAGACAAATATTTATTCTCTTTCTCTTATATGTGGATTCTGCCATGTAAGCTTTCTATATGTGTGCTTCGTTCCAAATACCCACAGAACTTAGGGCTTTAGTAAGGTTTCAGGGCCTTAGAGAGGACCTTTCAAGGAAGTGAAAAAAAAAATACAAAGTGATATGGAGAAAAAAAAGTGGAAGCTCAAATCAGAGTGTTTGATGCCGAGTGACTAGAGAGTACAGCAAAGGAGAGAACAGAGGAAGGGCTAGCTAACATCAATAGCCTTTTGAAAACCCATGTGGAAGCCTACTAGTGCAGAGGTTTCCCAAAATATTTGCTTTACGAGAACAATTAAGAAAAAAACCACCATGTATTGTAGGAGACAATACTCCATGAGACATTCAACCAAGTAAAACCAGTGAAGAGAAGGAGCTGTACCTTGTTGAATCATTGGCAAAAGAGATCCTTCAGACTGACCCCCCAACCAAGAAAAAAAAAAATTAACCCAATCTATTGCTAAGGGTACTGGTTGCACTATGAAATCTGATGGTCGATCCTATCGCTGGTAAAAAAACAAACAAACAAACAAAAAAAAACACAAAAAACAAAATAAAATACAAAAAACAACAAAAACTACTTATTAATCCCATAGCCATGGACCATGGAGATGTTGAACTCATGCCCAAATAGAAGATTCTCTCCTAATAACCCACCTCCGTGGTACTTGAAAGTACTCTGCACATGACTGGAATAGAAAAGGAATCATCAATAAGACCCAGATAAAAACTCTGTGGTATACAGCAACAGAATGGCTTGCCTACTGGTGCAAAAAGTAGAACAGGTGTGATGGGAGTAAACAACCAGTTTTTAATTACATTTAAGGCCCACTCAAGAAGATGGAACAGGTATATGACATCAGACCAACGTTGAATGTGGTGTCTTCACAAAATCGATCCCCTCAAGGATCAGGGATAGATGTGGAAAAGGAATGGAGAAAGATTTTAAGGGCCAGAGGTAGCGGATGATTCCAAGGAAACAGCATCTTCTAGACGTGAGCGGACTGAGACACATATGATCTCACAGAGACTGTGATGACATGCACAAGACCTGCAGAAGAAAGTCTTAGTACTAAAAAAGGGAAACAGACACTAAAGGCATTGTGGACGGAGGATAACTTCAGGTGTAGGGTTTCTTCTTCCATCTATGGATCCTGGGGCTCTAAGACCTGTCATTTGTCTTGGGACAAGCACCTTTATTCCCTGAGCCATTTACAGCCCACGAAATATTGTGTACATACTAACAATGCACACCTCTGAAAGCGTTCAGCATCCAAATTACACTGCTTAAATTAGTTTCTTAATCGCTTTATTCAAATATTTCTAATGGAAAATATTTCTAAATAATTTAGTATGTGCCTCACCTTGTATTCAAAAACTGCTGAGTTGAACTATCTTCCAGATCAAATATATCAATTTTAAGCTGGAGAAAATTGAATTTATGAGCTTCTAAAATGATCAAAAATAATGAACTTTGTGAGGTCAAGAGAAGAGGAAAGTTATTTGTTTAACATTGGCAGTACTGAGTTTCTAAACTAATTTGACCAAGCTTTTGAAATATGGTGATGTAGTACAATGGTGCATGATGAGTTTCTTACAATTCACTTTGAACATCTCTTATTGTAGGAAAATACTAATTAATATAGGCAGTAATTTATAATGAAAAGTAGGAGCCATATTATTTAATTTACTTCATTATAAAATGCAAATGATTATAGCACCCCCATACAAGCAAACATACTGTTCAAGGAATTTTATTAATATTACATCTAGAAGTTTAATGACTTCAATAATTTATTTCTTGGAAACCTAGTTTAATATCTGGATCTTTATACACATATGTAATGGACATGAGACACACACAGACATATCCTATGATATACCCACTGCTGGAAGAAAAGCCTAAGCTGTGATTAATGCACAGTAACTATTTCTGGAATAAATAATAACTGCGGGAGTGTGGTTTATGTTTGACAGATGTGGTTTGGCTTCTTCCGTAACCACAGATGTAGACCAACAGGAATAAAGATATTGTCGGGAACTGGCGTAGCAATAGCTGTGCTAGTAGCTTAAGGACTTTGGTAACACAAGAAGAGAAAAGTCGGACTTATGGACCATGCTCTCAGAGGAATCTAAAGGTGAAGGGAGTATGCTATCTATATATAAAGAGAGGTGAAACAAGCAGGTCATGTGAATTACTGACACCAGAAAAATAAAGCCGCTCTTCCATCAGTGAACTTACTCTGTCTTTGTTCATTTTGAACTTAAGGATTGAAAGAGTACTGTGTTATTCAGGTTCAAACCCTTCCCTGACCTCTCAGCTTCTCCAAGATGCCTTAACAACTTCAGCCTTTTTAGTCAGTGGTTCAAAGATAAAATGCTATGGGTGTACACGGAGTTTGTCCTCTCAGTTGCAAATAGATCGAAGCAAACTAAATTCAATTTAATCTTCCTCTGACACGGTGGGTGATCACTGAGACTGGTTATTTTCTGTTCAAAGAAAACTGATCCATGTTGTGCTTTATAGATAGCATTTTCTCTAGCCACAAGTACTTCATATTATATGCATGTGTCATGCTTAAATGAGGATTCTTCTTTCAATTTGGGTAAAGATTATAAGAATGACATGGTGATGATCATTTTAAACAAAAGTAGTTCCTCTTACAGAAACTTTTAAATAAGATTACAACCTAGTTTTATCCTGACAAAACTATGGTGCCTGCATTTCTACAAAAGTTTGTATTTCTCTAAAATTGTTCTCTATTCTCTGATGAACAAGTTTTGGTGTTAGCAAACGCTAAATGTTGAATTTATCAGAAATAAACTTTTCAAAGATAGTAAAAAAGCATTTTTATTAATAAATAAAATTCAACTTCGAAAACAAGCAACGTTTTAGGAGAATGCTACAGTATAAAATTCATCTTTCTTAATTTCTTTTCTGCTTTTGTCACATATAGGAATTTTTTTATGCTGCTTATCACAATTATATAACAGAAAAATAAAAGATCGTATCTTATATATTAAAATACCTTTAGATTAGCAAACACCATAGATACCTTTTTGAAATGATTCACCATTGACATTCTATGAATTGATTTTACATCTGTTTCAAACCCCTGTATCCTTCAGGTGATGTTTAGATGTAGGCCTCTGCTATTAAGATCCTCACAGGGGTGACCTCTTAAACCTTAGCTGGAAACATAGAAAAAAAAAATATCTATTTTGCTTACTGCATACACAATGTCAGGCATTGTGCTATTAGAAACAGAAAATTTAATATGGCAGTGACCTGTGTCAATTGTACTGGATAATTTCAAGGGAAAAAAACTGAAAGTGACTTGATATAGCCATGGGACTGGTGCTTTGAGCTATATAGCTCTAGACCAGTTAATTTAACACAGAAAATTGAAA